>NW_027192652.1:4500000-4755000 GCF_949987515.2 Delphinus delphis | reverse complement strand
TAGATTTCATTGCTGAGTGATATTGCTTTGTAAGTAAATACCACAACTTCTTTATCCATTTTTCACTTTCTGCGATGTTGAACTTGTACTGTAAACGAGGTTCTTGTAAACAGAGGCGTCCCAAACTTTGGGGTGGCTGTGTCTTTTTGATTTTAATTTCCCTAACTATAGGACCATAAGTGGCAGTGCCCTAGGCTCTGTTGCTTTGTTTTTTAGATGTTTCAGGAAACACCATACACTTCTCCCGAGTGTCTGTTGGCAATTTACATCCCGCCCATCAGCATAACAAGGCTCCCAGTTCTCCATGGCCTGTCCTGCCTTTCTGGATTTTACACTTTTTTCAGATGGCCCTTTTGACCGGGGGGAAGTGAGACTTCATTGTAGTGCAGATTTCCTTTGCAAGCTTGCTTGGTTGGCCAAAAAGGGCGTATGCGTTTTTTCCTGAATATATTCAGGAAAAAACGCATACGCCCTTTTTGGCCAAGTGCATCATTGTGGACGTTCTGCCTCTTTTCCTATGCTTTCAATGCAATTTCAGTCTACCTCCTGAAATCGGTTTCCTGCAATTCTGGCCCACTTTCAAGTCCTCTTGGCAGCCTTACTTCAGTCTATTTTTGGACGATAGCTGTCATTTATAACTCTGCAGGTTTGTGAATTACAGTGCCCCTGAGCTCCTTTCTTCAACTCGCTTTCTTTTGAGCTGGCCGCAACACCGCAGGATGGCTTCAGGCCCTAATCTGGTTCCGGTACGGCATGCTGAGCCTTTGGTTATTTCCTCTTCCTGGTGGGAAATGAGAGTTAAATTTGCCCGTCGAGACACCTCCAGCTAGCCTCTCATTGGTTCTCGCTATTCCTGTTCATCTTCCGCAGAAATTGCAAACTGGGCCAAACAGGAGGTTAAAGGGACTGACTCTCCAAGTCGGGAGAGTGTTAGTAAAGCGTCTGGAATGTTGCACCCGAGTACCAGGGGAGGAAAACTGAGACATATTTGAACACGTCTCCCGATCACATGGTTGATCATACTCTGGGTTCCACATGCATGTTTTAGCTGAAGGAAGAATACCTAAAACCTGGGTAGTTGAAACCCGTGGAATGGGTACCATGCAATATGACTTCAAAGGGTCTTCATTTGCTCACCGAACCTCTCCAATCCTATCACTGCTGCGTTTATGCCCCTGTACACATGCTTGATTCTCTTTCGGAGACATAGCAATCCATAGGTTTTACGATACTTACTAGTCAGGTACATTCTTAGGTGTTTAATATGCGGTGTTGAGTCCATTTCGTTGAGCAAGGAGTAGCTCTTGTCTATTCCATATTTGGCTTAAGGAACTTTATCTGTGCTCATTTCAATCTCTGGTTTATGCAGCAACCCAACTCACCTTTCCCCTTAAGCAAGCATAAGTTGGTTTTCTAAATTTGAGAACCTGTTCTGTGTTGGAATTCAGTTCCTGTGTAGCCAAGTTTACATTCCGTGTATTAGTGATATCTTATGATGTTTCTTTTTCTGTGTGACTTATTTCAGTTAGAATCATCGTACCTGAATCTACTCATTATGCTGCTACGGGCCTGATGACATAGATTTCATTGCTGAGTGATACTGCATTGTACGTAAGTACCACAAGTTCTTTATCCATTTTTCACTTTGTGCGATGTTGAACTTGTACTGTAAACGAGGTTCTTGTAAACAGAGGCGTCCCAAACTTTGGGGTGGCTGTGTCTTTTTGATTTTAATTTCCCTATGCTATAGGACCATAAGTGGCAGTGCCCTAGGCTCTGTTGCTTTGTTTTTTAGATGTTTCAGGAAACACCATACACTTCTCCCGAGTGTCTGTTGGCAATTTACATCCCGCCCATCAGCATAACAAGGCTCCCAGTTCTCCATGGCCTGTCCTGCCTTTCTGGATTTTACACTTTTTTCAGATGGCCCTTTTGACCGGGGGGAAGTGAGACTTCATTGTAGTGCAGATTTCCTTTGCAAGCTTGCTTGGTTGGCCAAAAAGGGCGTATGCGTTTTTTCCTGTATATATTCAGGAAAAAACGCATATGCGCTTTTTGGCCAAGTGCATCATTGTGGACGTTCTGCCTCTTTTCCTATGCTTTCAATGCAATTCCAGTCTACCTCCTGAAATCGGTTTCCTGCAATTCTGCCCCGCTTTCAAGTCCTCTTGGCAGGCTTACTTCAGTCTATTTTTGGACGATAGCTGTCATTTATAACTCTGCAGGTTTGTGAATTACAGTGCCCTTGAGCTCCTTTCTTCAACTCGCTTTCTTGTGACCTGGTCGCAACACCGCAGGATGGCTTCAGGCCCTAATCTGGTTCCGGCACGGCACGCTGAGCCTTTGGTTAATTCCTCTTCCTGGTGGGAAATGAGAGTTAAATATGCCCGTCCAGACACCTCCAGCTACCCTCTCATTGGATCTCGCTATTCCTGTTCATCTTCCGCAGAAATTGCAAACTGGGCCAAACAGGAGGTTAAAGGGACTGACTCTCCAAGTGGGGAGAGTGTTAGTAAAGCGTCTGGAATGTTGCACCCGAGTACCAGGGGAGGAAAACTGAGACATATTTGAACACGTCTCCCGTTCACAAGGTTGATCATACTCTGGGTTCCACATGCATGTTTTAGCTGAAGGAAGAATACCTTAAACCTGGAGAGTTGAGACCTGTGGAATGGGTACCATGCAATATGACTTCAAAGGGTCTTCATTTGCTCACCGAACCTCTCCAATCCTATCACTGCTGCGTTTATTCCCCTGTACACACGCTTGATTCTCTTTCGGAGACATAGCAATCCATAGGTTTTAAGATACTTACTAGTCAGGTACATTCTTAGGGGTTTAATATGGGGTTTTGAGTCCATTTCGTTGAGCAAGGAGTAGCTCTTGTCTATTCCATATTTGGCTTAAGGAACTTTATCTGTGCTCATTTCAATCTCTGGTTTTATGCAGCACCCCAACTCACCTTTCCCCTTAAGCAAGCATAAGTTGGTTTTCTAAATTTGAGACCCTGTTCTGTTTTGGAATGCAGTTCCTGTGTATCCAAGTTTACATTCCGTGTATTAGTGATATCTTATGATGTTTCTTTTTCTGTGTGACTTATTTCAGTTAGAATCATCGTACCTGAATCCACTCATTATGCTGCTACGGGCCTGATGACATAGATTTCATTGCTGAGTGATACTGCATTGTACGTAAGTACCACAAGTTCTTTATCCATTTTTCACTTTCTGCGATGTTGAACTTGTACTGTAAACGAGGTTCTTGTAAACAGAGCCGTCCCAAACTTTGGGGTGGCTGTGTCTTTTTGATTTTAATTTCCCTAAACTATAGGACCATAAGTGGCAGTGCCCTAGGCTCTGTTGCTTTGTTTTTTTTAAATGTTTCAGGAAACACCATACACTTCTCCCGAGTGGTTGTTGGCAATTTACATCCCGCCCATCAGCATAACAAGGCTCCCAGTTCTCCATGGCCTGTCCTGCCTTTCTGGATTTTACACTTTTTTCAGATGGCCCTTTTGACCGGGGGGAAGTGAGACTTCAATGTAGTGCAGATTTCCTTTGTAAGCTTGCTTGGTTGGCCAAAAAGGGCGTATGCGTTTTTTCCTGAATATATTCAGGAAAAAACGCATACGCCCTTTTTGGCCAAGTGCATCATTGTGGACGTTCTGCCTCTTTTCCTATGCTTTCAATGCAATTCCAGTCTACCTCCTGAAATCGGTTTCCTGCAATTCTGCCCCACTTTCAAGTCCTCTTGGCAGCCTTACTTCAGTCTATTTTTGGACGATAGCTGTCATTTATAACTCTGCAGGTTTGTGAATTACAGTGCCCCTGAGCTCCTTTCTTCAACTCGCTTTCTTTTGAGCTGGCCGCAACACCGCAGGATGGCTTCAGGCCCTAATCTGGTTCCGGCACGGCACGCTGAGCCTTTGGTTAATTCCTCTTCCTGGTGGGAAATGAGAGTTAAATTTGCCCGTCCAGACACCTCCAGCTAGCCTCTCATTGGTTCTCGCTATTCCTGTTCATCTTCCGCAGAAATTGCAAACTGGGCCAAACAGGAGGTTAAAGGGACTGACTCTCCAAGTCAGAAGAGTGTTAGTAAAGCGTCTGGAATGTTGCACCCGAGTATCAGGGTACGAATACTGAGACATATTTAAACACGTCTCCCATTCACATGGTTGATCATACTCTAGGTTCCACATGCATGTTTTAGCTGAAGGAAGAATACCTTAAACCTGGGTAGTTGAAACCCGTGGAATGGGTACCATGCAATATGACTTCAAAGGGTCTTCATTTGCTCACCGAACCTCTCCAATCCTATCACTGCTGCGTTTATGCCCCTGTACACATGCTTGATTCTCTTTCGGAGACATAGCAATCCATAGGTTTTAAGATACTTACTAGTCAGGTACATTCTTAGGCGTTTAATATGCGGTGTTGAGTCCATTTCGTTGAGCAAGGAGTAGCTCTTGTCTATTCCATATTTGACTTAAGGAAATTTATCTGTGCTCATTTCAATCTCTGGTTTTATGCAGCACCCCAACTCACCTTTCCCCTTAAGCAAGCATAAGTTGGTTTTCTAAATTTGAGACCCTGTTCTGTTCTGTAATTCAGTTCCTGTGTAGCCAAGTTTACATTCCGTGTATTACTGATATCTTATGATGTTTCTTTTTCTGTGTGACTTACTTCAGTTAGAATCATCATACCTGAATCCACTCATTGTGCTGCTAAGGGCCTGATGACACAGATTTCATTGCTGAGTGATATTGCTTTGTAAGTAAATACCACAACTTCTTTATCCATTTTTCACTTTCTGCAATGTTGAACTTGTACTGTAAACGAGGTTCTTGTAAACAGAGCCGTCCCAAACTTTGGGGTGGCTGTGTCTTTTAGATTTTAATTTCCCTAAGCTATAGGACCATAAGTGGCAGTGCCCTAGGCTCTGTTGCTTTGTTTTTTAGATGTTTCAGGAAACACCATACACTTCTCCCCAGTGTCTGTTGGCAATTTACATCCCGCCCATCAGCATAACAAGGCTCCCAGTTCTCCATGGCCTGTCCTGCCTTTCTGGATTTTACACTTTTTTCAGATGGCCCTTTTGACCGGGGGGAAGTGAGACTTCATTGTAGTGCAGATTTCCTTTGCAAGCTTGCTGGGTTGGCCAAAAAGGGCGTATGCGTTTTTTCCTGAATATATTCAGGAAAAAACGCATACGCCCTTTTTGGCCAAGTGCATCATTGTGGACGTTCTGCCTCTTTTCCTATGCTTTCAGTGCAATTCCAGTCTACCTCTTGAAATCGGTTTCCTGCAATTCTGCCCCGCTTTCAAGTCCTCTTGGCAGCCTTACTTCAGTATATTTTTGGACGATAGCTGTCATTTATAACTCTGCAGGTTTGTGAATTACAGTGCCCCTGAGCTCCTTTCTTCAACTCGCTTTCTTGTGACCTGGCCGCAACACCGCAGGATGGCTTCAGGCCCTAATCTGGTTCCGGCACGGCACGCTGAGCCTTTGGTTAATTCCTCTTCCTGGTGGGAAATGAGAGTTACATTTGCCCGTCCAGACACCTCCAGCTAGTCTCTCATTGGTTCTCGCTATTCCTGTTCATCTTCCGCAGAAATTGCAAACTGGGCCAAACAGGAGGTTAAAGGGACTGACTCTCCAAGTCGGGAGAGTGTTAGTAAAGCGTCTGGAATGTTGCACCCGAGTACCAGGGTACGAATACTGAGACATATTTGAACACGTCTCGCAATCACATGGTTACTCATACTCTAGGTTCCACATGCATGTTTTGGATGAAGGAAGAATACCTTAAACCTGGGTAGTTGAAACCCGTGGAATGGGTACCATGCAATATGACTTCAAAGGGTCTTCATTTGCTCACCGAACCTCTCCAATCCTATCACTGCTGCGTTTATGCCCCTGTACACATGCTTGATTCTCTTTCGGAGACATAGCAATCCATAGGTTTTAAGATACTTACTAGTCAGGTACATTCTTAGGCGTTTAATATGGGGTGTTGAGTCCATTTCGTTGAGCAAGGAGTAGCTCTTGTCTATTCCATATTTGGCTTAAGGAACTTTATCTGTGCTCATTTCAATCTCTGGTTTCATGCAGCACCCCAACTCACTTTTCCCCTTAAGCAAGCATAAGTTGGTTTTCTAAATTTGAGACCCTGTTCTGTTTTGGAATTCAGTTCCTGTGTAGCCAAGTTTACATTCCGTGTATTAGTGATATCTTATGATGTTTCTTTTTCTGTGTGACTTATTTCAGTTAGAATCATCATACCTGAATCCACTCATTATGCTGCTACGGGCCTGATGACATAGATTTCATTGCTGAGTGATACTGCATTGTACGTAAGTACCACAAGTTCTTTATCCATTTTTCACTTTCTGTGATATTGAACTTGTACGGTAAACGAGGTTCTTGTAAACAGAGGCGTCCCAAACTTTGGGGTGGCTGTGTCTTTTTGATTTTAATTTCCCTAAGCTATAGGAGCATAAGTGGAAGTGCCCTAGGCTCTGTTGCTTTGTTTTTTAGATGTTTCAGGAAACACCATACACTTCTCCCGAGTGTCTGTTGGCAATTTACATCCCGCCCATCAGCATAACAAGGCTCCCAGTTCTCCATGGCCTGTCCTGCCTTTCTGGATTTTACACTTTTTTCAGATGGCCCTTTTGACCGGGGGGAAGTGAGACTTCATTGTAGTGCAGATTTCCTTTGCAAGCTTGCTTGGTTGGCCAAAAAGGGCGTATGCGTTTTTTCCTGAATATATTCAGGAAAAAACGCATACGCCCTTTTTGGCCAAGTGCATCATTGTGGACGTTCTGCCTCTTTTCCTATGCTTTCAGTGCAATTCCAGTCTACCTCCTAAAATCGGTTTCCTGCAATTCTGCCCCGCTTTCAAGTCCTCTTGGCAGGCTTACTTCAGTCTATTTTTGGACGATAGCTGTCATTTATAACTCTGCAGGTTTGTGAATTACAGTGCCCCTGAGCTCCTTTCTTCAACTCGCTTTCTTGTGACCTGGCCGCAACACCGCAGGATGGCTTCAGGCCCTAATCTGGTTCCGGCACGGCACGCTGAGCCTTTGGTTAATTCCTCTTCCTGGTGGGAAATGAGAGTTACATTTGCCCGTCCAGACACCTCCAGCTAGTCTCTCATTGGTTCTCGCTATTCCTGTTCATCTTCCGCAGAAATTGCAAACTGGGCCAAACAGGAGGTTAAAGGGACTGACTCTCCAAGTCAGAAGAGTGTTAGTAAAGCGTCTGGAATGTTGCACCCGAGTATCAGGGTACGAATACTGAGACATATTTAAACACGTCTCCCATTCACATGGTTGATCATACTCTGGGTTCCACATGCATGTTTTAGCTGAAGGAGGAATACCTTAAACCTGGAGAGTTGAGACCCGTGGAATCGGTACCATGCAATATGACTTCAAAGGGTCTTCGTTTGCTCACCGAACCTCTCCAATCCTATCACTGCTGCGTTTATGCCCCTGTACACATGCTTGATTCTCTTTTGGAGACATAGCAATCCATAGGTTTTAAGATACTTACTAGTCAGGTACATTCTTAGGCGTTTAATATGGGGTGTTGAGTCCATTTCGTTGAGCAAGGAGTAGCTCTTGTCTATTCCATATTTGGCTGAAGGAACTTTATCTGTGCTCATTTCAATCTCTGGTTTTATGCAGCTCCCCAACTCACCTTTCCCCTTAAGCAAGCATAAGTTGGTTTTCTAAATTTGAGACCCTGTTCTGTTTTGGAATTCAGTTCCTGTGTAGCCAAGTTTACATTCCGTGTATTAGTGATATCTTATGATGTTTCTTTTTCTGTGTGACTTATTTCAGTTAGAATCATCGTACCTGAATCCACTCATTATGCTGCTATGGGCCTGATGACATAGATTTCATTGCTGAGTGATACTGCATTGTACGTAAGTACCACAAGTTCTTTATCCATTTTTCACTTTCTGTGATATTGAACTTGTACGGTAAACGAGGTTCTTGTAAACAGAGGCGTCCCAAACTTTGGGGTGGCTGTGTCTTTTTGATTTTAATTTCCCTAAGCTATAGGACCATAAGTGGAAGTGCCCTAGGCTCTGTTGCTTTGTTTTTTAGATGTTTCAGGAAACACCATACACTTCTCCCGAGTGTCTGTTGGCAATTTACATCCCGCCCATCAGCATAACAAGGCTCCCAGTTCTCCATGGCCTGTCCTGCCTTTCTGGATTTTACACTTTTTTCAGATGGCCCTTTTGACCGGGGGGAAGTGAGACTTCATTGTAGTGCAGATTTCCTTTGCAAGCTTGCTTGGTTGGCCAAAAAGGGCGTATGCGTTTTTCCCTGAATATATTCAGGAAAAAACGCATACGCCCTTTTTGGCCAAGTGCATCATTGTGGACGTTCTGCCTCTTTTCCTATGCTTTCAATGCAATTCCAGTCTACCTCCTAAAATCGGTTTCCTGCAATTCTGCCCCGCTTTCAAGTCCTCTTGGCAGCCTTACTTCAGTATATTTTTGGATGATAGCTGTCATTTATAACTCTGCAGGTTTGTGAATTACAGTGCCCCTGAGCTCCTTTCTTCAACTCGCTTTCTTTTGAGCTGGCCGCAACACCGCAGGATGGTTTCAGGCCCTAATCTGGTTCCGGCACGGCACGCTGAGCCTTTGGTTATTTCCTCTTCCTGGTGGGAAATGAGAGTTAAATTTGCCCGTCCAGACACCTCCAGCTAGTCTCTCATTGGTTCTCCCTATTCCTGTTCATCTTCCGCAGAAATTGCAAACTGAGCCAAACAGGAGGTTAAAGGCGCTGACTCTCCAAGTGGGGAGAGTGTTAGTAAAGCGTCTGGAATGTTGCACCCGAGTACAAGGTTACGAAAACTGTGACATATTTGAACACGTCTCCCATTCACACGGTTGATCATCCTCTGGGTTCCACATGCATGTTTTAGCTGAAGGAAGAATACCTTAAACCTGGAGAGTTGAGACCCGTGTAATCGGAACCATGCAATATGACTTCAAAGGGTCTTCATTTGCTCACCGAACCTCTCCAATCCTATCACTGGTGCGTTTATGCCCCTGTACACACGCTTGATTCTCTTTCGGAGACATAGCAATCCATAGGTTTTAAGATACTTACTAGTCAGGTACATCCTTAGGCGTTTATATGGGTTGTTGAGTCCATTTCGTTGAGCAAGGAGTAGCTCTTGTCTATTCCATATTTGGCTTAAGAACTTTATCTGTGCTCATTTCGATCTCTGGTTTTATGCAGCACCGCAACTCACCTTTACCCTTAAGAAAGCATAAGTTGGTTTTCTAAATTTCTGACTGTGTTCTGTTTTGGAATTAAGTTCCTGTTTAGCCAAGTTTACATTCCGTGTATTAGTGATATCTTATGATGTTTCTTTTTCTGTGTGACTTATTTCAGTTAGAATCATCGTACCTGAATCCACTCATTATGCTGCTACGGGCCTGATGACATAGATTTCATTGCTGAGTGATACTGCATTGTACGTAAGTACCACAAGTTGTTTATCCATTTTTTACTTTCTGTGATATTGAACTTGTACGGTAAACGAGGTTCTTGTAAACAGAGGCGTCCCAAACTTTGGGGTGGCTGTGTCTTTTTGATTTTAATTTCCCTAAACTATAGTATCATAAGTGGAAGTGCCCTAGGCTCTGTTGCTTTGTTCTTTAGATGTTTCAGGAAACACCATGCACTTCTCCCGAGTGTCTGTTGGCAATTTACATCCCGCCCATCAGCATAACAAGGCTCCCAGTTCTCCATGGCCTGTCCTGCCTTTCTGGATTTTACACTTTTTTCAGATGGCCCTTTTGACCGGGGGGAAGTGAGACTTCATTGTAGTGCAGATTTCCTTTGCAAGCTTGCTTGGTTGGCCAAAAAGGGCGTATGCGTTTTTTCCTGAATATATTCAGGAAAAAACGCATACGCCCTTTTTGGCCAAGTGCATCATTGTGGACGTTCTGCCTCTTTTCCTATGCTTTCAATGCAATTCCAGTCTACCTCCTGAAATCGGTTTCCTGCAATTCTGCCCCGCTTTCAAGTCCTCTTGGCAGCCTTACTTCAGTATATTTTTGGACGATAGCTGTCATTTATAACTCTGCAGGTTTGTGAATTACAGTGCCCCTGAGCTCCTTTCTTCAACTCGCTTTCTTTTGAGCTGGTCGAAACACCGCAGGATCGCTTCAGACCCTAATCGGGTTCCGGCACGGCATGCTGAGCCTTTGGTTATTTCCTCTTCCTGGTGGGAAATGAGAGTTGAATTTGCCCGTCCAGACACCTCCAGCTAGTCTCTCATTGGTTCTCCCTATTCCTGTTCATCTTCCGCAGAAATTGAAAACTGGGCCATACAGGAGGTTAAAGGCGCTGACTCTCCAAGTCGGGAGAGTGTTAGTAAAGCGTCTGGAATGTTGCACCCGAGTACCAGGGTACGAAAACTGAGACATATTTGAACACGTCTCCCATTCACATGGTTGATCATACTCTGGGTTCCACATGCATGTTTTAGCTGAAGGAAGAATACCTTAAACCTGGAGAGTTGAGACCCGTGGAATGGGTACCATGCAATATGACTTCAAAGGGTCTTCATTTGCTCACCAAACCTCTCCAATCCTATCACTGCTGCGTTTATGCCCGTGTACACATGCTTGATTCTCTTTTGGAGACATAGCAATCCATAGGTTTTAAGATACTTACTAGTCAGGTACATTCTTAGGCGTTTAATATGGGGTGTTGAGTCCATTTCGTTGAGCAAGGAGTAGCTCTTGTCTATTCCATATTTGGCTTAAGGAACTTTATCTGTGCTCATTTCAATCTCTGGTTTTATGCAGCACCCCAACTCACCTTTCCCCTTAAGCAAGCATAAGTTGGTTTTCAAAATTTGAGACCCTGTTCTGTTTTGGAATTCAGTTCCTGTGTAGCCAAGTTTACATTCCGTGTATTAGTGATATCTTATGATGTTTCTTTTTCTGTGTGACTTATTTCAGTTAGAATCATCGTACCTGAATCCACTCATTATGCTGCTACGGGCCTGATGACATAGATTTCATTGCTGAGTGATACTGCATTGTACGTAAGTACCACAAGTTCTTTATCCATTTTTCACTTTCTGTGATATTGAACTTGTACGGTAAACGTGGTTCTTGTAAACAGAGGCGTCCCAAACTTTGAGGTGGCTGTGTCTTTTTGATTTTAATTTCCCTAAGCTATAGGACCATAAGTGGAAGTGCCCTAGGCTGTGTTGCTTTGTTTATTACATGTTTCAGGAAACACCATACAATTCTCCTGAGTGTCTCTGGCAATTTACATCCCGTCCATCAACATAACAAGGCTCCCAGTTCTCCATGGCCTGTCCTGCCTTTCTGGATTTTACACTTTTTTCAGATGGCCCTTTTGACCGGGGGGAAGTGAGACTTCATTGTAGTGCAGATTTCCTTTGCAAGTTTGCTTGGTTGGCCAAAAAGGGCGTATGCGTTTTTTCCTGAATATATTCAGGAAAAAACGCATACGCCCTTTTTGGCCAAGTGCATCATTGTGGACGTTCTGCCTCTTTTCCTATGCTTTCAATGCAATTCCACTCTACCTCCTGAAATCGGTTTCCTGCAATTCTGCCCCGCTTTCAAGTCCTCTTGGCAGACTTACTTCAGTATATTTTTGGACGATAGCTGTCATTTATAACTCTGCAGGTTTGTGAATTACAGTGCCCCTGAGCTCCTTTCTTCAACTCGCTTTCTTATAACCTGGCCGCAACACCGCAGGATGGCTTCAGGCCCTATCTGGTTCCGGTACGGCACGCTGAACCTTTGGTTATTTCATCTTCCTGGTGGGAAATGAGAGTTAAATTTGCCCTTCCAGACACCTCCAGCTAGTCTCTCATTGGTTCTTGCTATTCCTGTTCAACTTCCGCAGAAATTGCAAACTGGGCCAAACAGGTTAAAGGAACTGACTCTCCAAGTCGGGAGAGTGTTAGTAAAGCATCTGGAATGTTGCACCCGAGTACCAGGGTACGAAAACTGAGACATATTGGAACACGTCTCCCGATCACATGGTTGATCATACTCTAGGTTCCATATGCATGTTTTAGCTGAAGGAAGAATACCTTAAACTGGGTAGTTGAAACCCGTGGAATGGGTACCATGCAATATGACTTCAAAGGGTCTTCATTTGCTCACCGAACCTCTCCAATCCTATCACTGCTGCATTTATGCCCCTGTACAGACGTTTGATTCTCTTTCGGAGACATAGCAATCCATAGGTTTTAAGATACTTACTAGTCAGGTACATTCTTAGTCGTTTAATATGCGGTGTTGAGTCCATTTCATTGAACAAGGAGTAGCTCTTGTCTATTCCATATTTGGCTTAAGGAACTTTATCTGTGCTCATTTCAATCTCTGGTTTTATGCAGCACCCCAACTCACCTTTCCCCTTAAGCAAGCATAAGTTGCTTTTCTAAATTTGAGACCCTGTTCTGTTCTGTAATTCAGTTCCTGTGTAGCCAAGTTTACATTCTGTGTATTACTGATATCTTATGATGTTTCTTTTTCTGTGTGACTTATTTCATTTATAATCATCATACCTGAATCCACTCATTGTGCTGCTACGGGCCTGATGACATAGATTTCATTGCTGAGTGATATTGCTTTGTAAGTAAATACCACAACTTCTTTATCCATTTTTCACTTTCTGCGATATTGAACTTGTACTGTAAACAAGGTTCTTGTAAACAGAGGCGTCCAAAACTTTGGGGTGGCTGTGTCTTTTTGATTTTAATTTCCCTAAGCTATAGGACCATAAGTGGAAGTGCCCTAGGCTCTGTTGCTTTGTTTTTTAGATGTTTCAGGAAACACCATACACTTCTCCCGAGTGTCTGTTGGCAATTTACATCCCGCCCATCAGCATAACAAGGCTCCCAGTTCTCCATGGCCTGTCCTGCCTTTCTGGATTTTACACTTTTTTCAGATGGCCCTTTTGACCGGGGGGAAGTGAGACTTCATTGTAGTGCAGATTTCCTTTGCATCCTTGCTTGGTTGGCCAAGAAGGGCGTATGTGTTTTTTCCTGAATATATTCAGGAAAAAACGCATACGCCCTTTTTGGCCAAGTGCATCATTGTGGACGTTCTGCCTCTTTTCCTGTGCTTTCAATGCAATTCCACTCTACCTCCTGAAATCGGTTTCCTGCATTCTGCCCCGCATTCATCTCCTCTAGGCAGCCTTACTTTAGTATATTTTTGGACGATAGCTGTCATTTATAACTCTGCAGGTTTGTGAATTACAGTGCCCCTGAGCTCCTTTCTTCAACTCGCTTTCTTTTGAGCTGGCCGCAACACCGCAGGATGGCTTCAGGCCCTAATCTGGTTCCGGCACGGCACGCTGAGCCTTTGGTTATTTCCTCTTCCTGGTGGGAAATGAGAGTTAAATTTGCCCGTCCAGACACCTCCAGCTAGTCTCTCATTGGTTCTCGCTATTCCTGTTCATCTTCCGCAGAAATTGCAAACTGGGCCGAACAGGAGGTTAAAGGCGTTGACTCCCCAAGTGGGGAGAGTGTTAGTAAAGCGTCTGGAATGTTGCACCGAAGTACCAGGGGACGAAAACTGAGACTTATCTGAACACGTCTCCCGATCACACAGTTGATCATACGCTGGGTTCCACATACATGTTTTAGCTGAAGGAAGAATACCTTAAACCTGGAGAGCTGAGACCCGTGGAATGGGTACCATGCAATATGACTTCAAAGGTCTTCATTTCCTCACCGAACCTCTCCAATCCTATCACTGCTGCGTTTATGCCCCTGTACACACGCTTGATTCTCTTTTGGAGACATAGCAATCCTTAGGTTTTAAGATAATTACTAGTCAGGTACATTATTAGGCGTTTAATATGGGGTGTTGGGTCCATTTCGTTGAGCAAGGAGTAGCTCTTGTCTATTCCATATTTGGCTTAAGGAACTTTATCTGTGCTCATTTCAATCTCTGGTTTTATGCAGCACCCCAGCTCACCTTTCCCCTTAAGCAAGCATAAGTTGCTTTTCTAAATTTGAGACCCTGTTCTGGCTTGGAATTCAGTTCCTCTGTAGCCAAGTTTACATTCAGTGTATTAGTGATATTTTTTGATGTTTCTTTTTCTGTGTGACTTATTTCAGTTAGAATCACCCTACCTGAATACACTCATTGTGCTGCTACGGGCATGATGACATAGATTTCATTGCTGAGTGATACTGCATTGTTCGTAAGTACCACAAATTCTTTATCCATTTTTCACTTTCTGTGATATTGAACTTGTACGGTAAACGAGGTCTTGTAAACAGAGGCGTCCCAAACTTTGGGGTGGCTGTGTCTTTTTGATTTTAATTTCCCTAAGCTATAGGACCATAAGTGGAAGTGCCCTAGGCTCTGTTGCTTTGTTTTTTAGATGTTTCAGGAAACACCATACACTTCTCCCGAGTGTCTGTTGGCAATTTACATCCCGGCCATCAGCATAACAAGGCTCCCAGTTCTCCATTGCCTGTCCTGCCTTTCTGGATTTCACACTTTTTTCAGATGGCCCTTTTGACCGGGGGGAAGTGAGACTTCATTGTAGTGCAGATTTCCTTTGCAAGGTTGCTTGGTTGGCCTAAAAGGGCTTATGCGATTTTTCCTGAATATATTCAGGAAAAAACGCATACGCCCTTTTTGGCCAAGTGCATCATTGTGGACGTTCTGCCTCTTTTCCTATGCTGTCAATGCAATTCCAGTCTACCTCCTGAAATCGGTTTCCTGCAATTCTGCCCCGCTTTCAAGTCCTCTTGGCAGCCTTACTTCAGTCTATTTTTGGACGATAGCTGTCATTTATAACTCTGCAGGTTTGTGAATTACAGTGCCCCTGAGCTCCTTTCTTCAACTCGCTTTCTTTTGAGCTGGCCGCAACACCGCAGGATGGCTTCAGGCCCTAATCTGGTTCCGGCACGGCACGCTGAGCCTTTGGTTAATTCCTCTTCCTGGTGGGAAATGAGAGTTAAATTTGCCCGTCCAGACACCTCCAGCTAGCCTCTCATTGGTTCTCGCTATTCCTGTTCATCTTCCGCAGAAATTGCAAACTGGGCCAAACAGGAGGTTAAAGGGACTGACTCTCCAAGTCAGAAGAGTGTTAGTAAAGCGTCTGGAATGTTGCACCCGAGTATCAGGGTACGAATACTGAGACATATTTAAACACGTCTCCCATTCACATGGTTGATCATACTCTAGGTTCCACATGCATGTTTTAGCTGAAGGAAGAATACCTTAAACCTGGGTAGTTGAAACCCGTGGAATGGGTACCATGCAATATGACTTCAAAGGGTCTTCATTTGCTCACCGAACCTCTCCAATCCTATCACTGCTGCGTTTATGCCCCTGTACACATGCTTGATTCTCTTTCGGAGACATAGCAATCCATAGGTTTTAAGATACTTACTAGTCAGGTACATTCTTAGGCGTTTAATATGCGGTGTTGAGTCCATTTCGTTGAGCAAGGAGTAGCTCTTGTCTATTCCATATTTGACTTAAGGAAATTTATCTGTGCTCATTTCAATCTCTGGTTTTATGCAGCACCCCAACTCACCTTTCCCCTTAAGCAAGCATAAGTTGGTTTTCTAAATTTGAGACCCTGTTCTGTTCTGTAATTCAGTTCCTGTGTAGCCAAGTTTACATTCCGTGTATTACTGATATCTTATGATGTTTCTTTTTCTGTGTGACTTACTTCAGTTAGAATCATCATACCTGAATCCACTCATTGTGCTGCTAAGGGCCTGATGACACAGATTTCATTGCTGAGTGATATTGCTTTGTAAGTAAATACCACAACTTCTTTATCCATTTTTCACTTTCTGCAATGTTGAACTTGTACTGTAAACGAGGTTCTTGTAAACAGAGCCGTCCCAAACTTTGGGGTGGCTGTGTCTTTTAGATTTTAATTTCCCTAAGCTATAGGACCATAAGTGGCAGTGCCCTAGGCTCTGTTGCTTTGTTTTTTAGATGTTTCAGGAAACACCATACACTTCTCCCCAGTGTCTGTTGGCAATTTACATCCCGCCCATCAGCATAACAAGGCTCCCAGTTCTCCATGGCCTGTCCTGCCTTTCTGGATTTTACACTTTTTTCAGATGGCCCTTTTGACCGGGGGGAAGTGAGACTTCATTGTAGTGCAGATTTCCTTTGCAAGCTTGCTGGGTTGGCCAAAAAGGGCGTATGCGTTTTTTCCTGAATATATTCAGGAAAAAACGCATACGCCCTTTTTGGCCAAGTGCATCATTGTGGACGTTCTGCCTCTTTTCCTATGCTTTCAGTGCAATTCCAGTCTACCTCTTGAAATCGGTTTCCTGCAATTCTGCCCCGCTTTCAAGTCCTCTTGGCAGCCTTACTTCAGTATATTTTTGGACGATAGCTGTCATTTATAACTCTGCAGGTTTGTGAATTACAGTGCCCCTGAGCTCCTTTCTTCAACTCGCTTTCTTGTGACCTGGCCGCAACACCGCAGGATGGCTTCAGGCCCTAATCTGGTTCCGGCACGGCACGCTGAGCCTTTGGTTAATTCCTCTTCCTGGTGGGAAATGAGAGTTACATTTGCCCGTCCAGACACCTCCAGCTAGTCTCTCATTGGTTCTCGCTATTCCTGTTCATCTTCCGCAGAAATTGCAAACTGGGCCAAACAGGAGGTTAAAGGGACTGACTCTCCAAGTCGGGAGAGTGTTAGTAAAGCGTCTGGAATGTTGCACCCGAGTACCAGGGTACGAATACTGAGACATATTTGAACACGTCTCGCAATCACATGGTTACTCATACTCTAGGTTCCACATGCATGTTTTGGATGAAGGAAGAATACCTTAAACCTGGGTAGTTGAAACCCGTGGAATGGGTACCATGCAATATGACTTCAAAGGGTCTTCATTTGCTCACCGAACCTCTCCAATCCTATCACTGCTGCGTTTATGCCCCTGTACACATGCTTGATTCTCTTTCGGAGACATAGCAATCCATAGGTTTTAAGATACTTACTAGTCAGGTACATTCTTAGGCGTTTAATATGGGGTGTTGAGTCCATTTCGTTGAGCAAGGAGTAGCTCTTGTCTATTCCATATTTGGCTGAAGGAACTTTATCTGTGCTCATTTCAATCTCTGGTTTCATGCAGCACCCCAACTCACTTTTCCCCTTAAGCAAGCATAAGTTGGTTTTCTAAATTTGAGACCCTGTTCTGTTTTGGAATTCAGTTCCTGTGTAGCCAAGTTTACATTCCGTGTATTAGTGATATCTTATGATGTTTCTTTTTCTGTGTGACTTATTTCAGTTAGAATCATCGTACCTGAATCCACTCATTATGCTGCTACGGGCCTGATGACATAGATTTCATTGCTGAGTGATACTGCATTGTACGTAAGTACCACAAGTTCTTTATCCATTTTTCACTTTCTGTGATATTGAACTTGTACGGTAAACGAGGTTCTTGTAAACAGAGGCGTCCCAAACTTTGGGGTGGCTGTGTCTTTTTGATTTTAATTTCCCTAAGCTATAGGAGCATAAGTGGAAGTGCCCTAGGCTCTGTTGCTTTGTTTTTTAGATGTTTCAGGAAACACCATACACTTCTCCCGAGTGTCTGTTGGCAATTTACATCCCGCCCATCAGCATAACAAGGCTCCCAGTTCTCCATGGCCTGTCCTGCCTTTCTGGATTTTACACTTTTTTCAGATGGCCCTTTTGACCGGGGGGAAGTGAGACTTCATTGTAGTGCAGATTTCCTTTGCAAGCTTGCTTGGTTGGCCAAAAAGGGCGTATGCGTTTTTTCCTGAATATATTCAGGAAAAAACGCATACGCCCTTTTTGGCCAAGTGCATCATTGTGGACGTTCTGCCTCTTTTCCTATGCTTTCAGTGCAATTCCAGTCTACCTCCTAAAATCGGTTTCCTGCAATTCTGCCCCGCTTTCAAGTCCTCTTGGCAGCCTTACTTCAGTCTATTTTTGGACGATAGCTGTCATTTATAACTCTGCAGGTTTGTGAATTACAGTGCCCCTGAGCTCCTTTCTTCAACTCGCTTTCTTGTGACCTGGCCGCAACACCGCAGGATGGCTTCAGGCCCTAATCTGGTTCCGGCACGGCACGCTGAGCCTTTGGTTAATTCCTCTTCCTGGTGGGAAATGAGAGTTACATTTGCCCGTCCAGACACCTCCAGCTAGTCTCTCATTGGTTCTCGCTATTCCTGTTCATCTTCCGCAGAAATTGCAAACTGGGCCAAACAGGAGGTTAAAGGGACTGACTCTCCAAGTCAGAAGAGTGTTAGTAAAGCGTCTGGAATGTTGCACCCGAGTATCAGGGTACGAATACTGAGACATATTTAAACACGTCTCCCATTCACATGGTTGATCATACTCTGGGTTCCACATGCATGTTTTAGCTGAAGGAGGAATACCTTAAACCTGGAGAGTTGAGACCCGTGGAATCGGTACCATGCAATATGACTTCAAAGGGTCTTCGTTTGCTCACCGAACCTCTCCAATCCTATCACTGCTGCGTTTATGCCCCTGTACACATGCTTGATTCTCTTTTGGAGACATAGCAATCCATAGGTTTTAAGATACTTACTAGTCAGGTACATTCTTAGGCGTTTAATATGGGGTGTTGAGTCCATTTCGTTGAGCAAGGAGTAGCTCTTGTCTATTCCATATTTGGCTGAAGGAACTTTATCTGTGCTCATTTCAATCTCTGGTTTTATGCAGCTCCCCAACTCACCTTTCCCCTTAAGCAAGCATAAGTTGGTTTTCTAAATTTGAGACCCTGTTCTGTTTTGGAATTCAGTTCCTGTGTAGCCAAGTTTACATTCCGTGTATTAGTGATATCTTATGATGTTTCTTTTTCTGTGTGACTTATTTCAGTTAGAATCATCGTACCTGAATCCACTCATTATGCTGCTATGGGCCTGATGACATAGATTTCATTGCTGAGTGATACTGCATTGTACGTAAGTACCACAAGTTCTTTATCCATTTTTCACTTTCTGTGATATTGAACTTGTACGGTAAACGAGGTTCTTGTAAACAGAGGCGTCCCAAACTTTGGGGTGGCTGTGTCTTTTTGATTTTAATTTCCCTAAGCTATAGGACCATAAGTGGAAGTGCCCTAGGCTCTGTTGCTTTGTTTTTTAGATGTTTCAGGAAACACCATACACTTCTCCCGAGTGTCTGTTGGCAATTTACATCCCGCCCATCAGCATAACAAGGCTCCCAGTTCTCCATGGCCTGTCCTGCCTTTCTGGATTTTACACTTTTTTCAGATGGCCCTTTTGACCGGGGGGAAGTGAGACTTCATTGTAGTGCAGATTTCCTTTGCAAGCTTGCTTGGTTGGCCAAAAAGGGCGTATGCGTTTTTCCCTGAATATATTCAGGAAAAAACGCATACGCCCTTTTTGGCCAAGTGCATCATTGTGGACGTTCTGCCTCTTTTCCTATGCTTTCAATGCAATTCCAGTCTACCTCCTAAAATCGGTTTCCTGCAATTCTGCCCCGCTTTCAAGTCCTCTTGGCAGCCTTACTTCAGTATATTTTTGGATGATAGCTGTCATTTATAACTCTGCAGGTTTGTGAATTACAGTGCCCCTGAGCTCCTTTCTTCAACTCGCTTTCTTTTGAGCTGGCCGCAACACCGCAGGATGGTTTCAGGCCCTAATCTGGTTCCGGCACGGCACGCTGAGCCTTTGGTTATTTCCTCTTCCTGGTGGGAAATGAGAGTTAAATTTGCCCGTCCAGACACCTCCAGCTAGTCTCTCATTGGTTCTCCCTATTCCTGTTCATCTTCCGCAGAAATTGCAAACTGAGCCAAACAGGAGGTTAAAGGCGCTGACTCTCCAAGTGGGGAGAGTGTTAGTAAAGCGTCTGGAATGTTGCACCCGAGTACAAGGTTACGAAAACTGTGACATATTTGAACACGTCTCCCATTCACACGGTTGATCATACTCTGGGTTCCACATGCATGTTTTAGCTGAAGGAAGAATACCTTAAACCTGGAGAGTTGAGACCCGTGTAATCGGAACCATGCAATATGACTTCAAAGGGTCTTCATTTGCTCACCGAACCTCTCCAATCCTATCACTGGTGCGTTTATGCCCCTGTACACACGCTTGATTCTCTTTCGGAGACATAGCAATCCATAGGTTTTAAGATACTTACTAGTCAGGTACATCCTTAGGCGTTTATATGGGTTGTTGAGTCCATTTCGTTGAGCAAGGAGTAGCTCTTGTCTATTCCATATTTGGCTTAAGAACTTTATCTGTGCTCATTTCGATCTCTGGTTTTATGCAGCACCGCAACTCACCTTTACCCTTAAGAAAGCATAAGTTGGTTTTCTAAATTTCTGACTGTGTTCTGTTTTGGAATTAAGTTCCTGTTTAGCCAAGTTTACATTCCGTGTATTAGTGATATCTTATGATGTTTCTTTTTCTGTGTGACTTATTTCAGTTAGAATCATCGTACCTGAATCCACTCATTATGCTGCTACGGGCCTGATGACATAGATTTCATTGCTGAGTGATACTGCATTGTACGTAAGTACCACAAGTTGTTTATCCATTTTTTACTTTCTGTGATATTGAACTTGTACGGTAAACGAGGTTCTTGTAAACAGAGGCGTCCCAAACTTTGGGGTGGCTGTGTCTTTTTGATTTTAATTTCCCTAAACTATAGTATCATAAGTGGAAGTGCCCTAGGCTCTGTTGCTTTGTTCTTTAGATGTTTCAGGAAACACCATGCACTTCTCCCGAGTGTCTGTTGGCAATTTACATCCCGCCCATCAGCATAACAAGGCTCCCAGTTCTCCATGGCCTGTCCTGCCTTTCTGGATTTTACACTTTTTTCAGATGGCCCTTTTGACCGGGGGGAAGTGAGACTTCATTGTAGTGCAGATTTCCTTTGCAAGCTTGCTTGGTTGGCCAAAAAGGGCGTATGCGTTTTTTCCTGAATATATTCAGGAAAAAACGCATACGCCCTTTTTGGCCAAGTGCATCATTGTGGACGTTCTGCCTCTTTTCCTATGCTTTCAATGCAATTCCAGTCTACCTCCTGAAATCGGTTTCCTGCAATTCTGCCCCGCTTTCAAGTCCTCTTGGCAGCCTTACTTCAGTATATTTTTGGACGATAGCTGTCATTTATAACTCTGCAGGTTTGTGAATTACAGTGCCCCTGAGCTCCTTTCTTCAACTCGCTTTCTTTTGAGCTGGTCGAAACACCGCAGGATCGCTTCAGACCCTAATCGGGTTCCGGCACGGCATGCTGAGCCTTTGGTTATTTCCTCTTCCTGGTGGGAAATGAGAGTTGAATTTGCCCGTCCAGACACCTCCAGCTAGTCTCTCATTGGTTCTCCCTATTCCTGTTCATCTTCCGCAGAAATTGAAAACTGGGCCATACAGGAGGTTAAAGGCGCTGACTCTCCAAGTCGGGAGAGTGTTAGTAAAGCGTCTGGAATGTTGCACCCGAGTACCAGGGTACGAAAACTGAGACATATTTGAACACGTCTCCCATTCACATGGTTGATCATACTCTGGGTTCCACATGCATGTTTTAGCTGAAGGAAGAATACCTTAAACCTGGAGAGTTGAGACCCGTGGAATGGGTACCATGCAATATGACTTCAAAGGGTCTTCATTTGCTCACCAAACCTCTCCAATCCTATCACTGCTGCGTTTATGCCCGTGTACACATGCTTGATTCTCTTTTGGAGACATAGCAATCCATAGGTTTTAAGATACTTACTAGTCAGGTACATTCTTAGGCGTTTAATATGGGGTGTTGAGTCCATTTCGTTGAGCAAGGAGTAGCTCTTGTCTATTCCATATTTGGCTTAAGGAACTTTATCTGTGCTCATTTCAATCTCTGGTTTTATGCAGCACCCCAACTCACCTTTCCCCTTAAGCAAGCATAAGTTGGTTTTCAAAATTTGAGACCCTGTTCTGTTTTGGAATTCAGTTCCTGTGTAGCCAAGTTTACATTCCGTGTATTAGTGATATCTTATGATGTTTCTTTTTCTGTGTGACTTATTTCAGTTAGAATCATCGTACCTGAATCCACTCATTATGCTGCTACGGGCCTGATGACATAGATTTCATTGCTGAGTGATACTGCATTGTACGTAAGTACCACAAGTTCTTTATCCATTTTTCACTTTCTGTGATATTGAACTTGTACGGTAAACGTGGTTCTTGTAAACAGAGGCGTCCCAAACTTTGGGGTGGCTGTGTCTTTTTGATTTTAATTTCCCTAAGCTATAGGACCATAAGTGGAAGTGCCCTAGGCTGTGTTGCTTTGTTTATTACATGTTTCAGGAAACACCATACAATTCTCCTGAGTGTCTCTGGCAATTTACATCCCGTCCATCAACATAACAAGGCTCCCAGTTCTCCATGGCCTGTCCTGCCTTTCTGGATTTTACACTTTTTTCAGATGGCCCTTTTGACCGGGGGGAAGTGAGACTTCATTGTAGTGCAGATTTCCTTTGCAAGTTTGCTTGGTTGGCCAAAAAGGGCGTATGCGTTTTTTCCTGAATATATTCAGGAAAAAACGCATACGCCCTTTTTGGCCAAGTGCATCATTGTGGACGTTCTGCCTCTTTTCCTATGCTTTCAATGCAATTCCACTCTACCTCCTGAAATCGGTTTCCTGCAATTCTGCCCCGCTTTCAAGTCCTCTTGGCAGCCTTACTTCAGTATATTTTTGGACGATAGCTGTCATTTATAACTCTGCAGGTTTGTGAATTACAGTGCCCCTGAGCTCCTTTCTTCAACTCGCTTTCTTATAACCTGGCCGCAACACCGCAGGATGGCTTCAGGCCCTATCTGGTTCCGGTACGGCACGCTGAACCTTTGGTTATTTCATCTTCCTGGTGGGAAATGAGAGTTAAATTTGCCCTTCCAGACACCTCCAGCTAGTCTCTCATTGGTTCTTGCTATTCCTGTTCAACTTCCGCAGAAATTGCAAACTGGGCCAAACAGGTTAAAGGAACTGACTCTCCAAGTCGGGAGAGTGTTAGTAAAGCATCTGGAATGTTGCACCCGAGTACCAGGGTACGAAAACTGAGACATATTGGAACACGTCTCCCGATCACATGGTTGATCATACTCTAGGTTCCATATGCATGTTTTAGCTGAAGGAAGAATACCTTAAACTGGGTAGTTGAAACCCGTGGAATGGGTACCATGCAATATGACTTCAAAGGGTCTTCATTTGCTCACCGAACCTCTCCAATCCTATCACTGCTGCATTTATGCCCCTGTACAGACGTTTGATTCTCTTTCGGAGACATAGCAATCCATAGGTTTTAAGATACTTACTAGTCAGGTACATTCTTAGTCGTTTAATATGCGGTGTTGAGTCCATTTCATTGAACAAGGAGTAGCTCTTGTCTATTCCATATTTGGCTTAAGGAACTTTATCTGTGCTCATTTCAATCTCTGGTTTTATGCAGCACCCCAACTCACCTTTCCCCTTAAGCAAGCATAAGTTGCTTTTCTAAATTTGAGACCCTGTTCTGTTCTGTAATTCAGTTCCTGTGTAGCCAAGTTTACATTCTGTGTATTACTGATATCTTATGATGTTTCTTTTTCTGTGTGACTTATTTCATTTATAATCATCATACCTGAATCCACTCATTGTGCTGCTACGGGCCTGATGACATAGATTTCATTGCTGAGTGATATTGCTTTGTAAGTAAATACCACAACTTCTTTATCCATTTTTCACTTTCTGCGATATTGAACTTGTACTGTAAACAAGGTTCTTGTAAACAGAGGCGTCCAAAACTTTGGGGTGGCTGTGTCTTTTTGATTTTAATTTCCCTAAGCTATAGGACCATAAGTGGAAGTGCCCTAGGCTCTGTTGCTTTGTTTTTTAGATGTTTCAGGAAACACCATACACTTCTCCCGAGTGTCAGTTGGCAATTTACATCCCGCCCATCAGCATAACAAGGCTCCCAGTTCTCCATGGCCTGTCCTGCCTTTCTGGATTTTACACTTTTTTCAGATGGCCCTTTTGACCGGGGGGAAGTGAGACTTCATTGTAGTGCAGATTTCCTTTGCATCCTTGCTTGGTTGGCCAAGAAGGGCGTATGTGTTTTTTCCTGAATATATTCAGGAAAAAACGCATACGCCCTTTTTGGCCAAGTGCATCATTGTGGACGTTCTGCCTCTTTTCCTGTGCTTTCAATGCAATTCCACTCTACCTCCTGAAATCGGTTTCCTGCATTCTGCCCCGCATTCATCTCCTCTAGGCAGCCTTACTTTAGTATATTTTTGGACGATAGCTGTCATTTATAACTCTGCAGGTTTGTGAATTACAGTGCCCCTGAGCTCCTTTCTTCAACTCGCTTTCTTTTGAGCTGGCCGCAACACCGCAGGATGGCTTCAGGCCCTAATCTGGTTCCGGCACGGCACGCTGAGCCTTTGGTTATTTCCTCTTCCTGGTGGGAAATGAGAGTTAAATTTGCCCGTCCAGACACCTCCAGCTAGTCTCTCATTGGTTCTCGCTATTCCTGTTCATCTTCCGCAGAAATTGCAAACTGGGCCGAACAGGAGGTTAAAGGCGTTGACTCCCCAAGTGGGGAGAGTGTTAGTAAAGCGTCTGGAATGTTGCACCGAAGTACCAGGGGACGAAAACTGAGACTTATCTGAACACGTCTCCCGATCACACAGTTGATCATACGCTGGGTTCCACATACATGTTTTAGCTGAAGGAAGAATACCTTAAACCTGGAGAGCTGAGACCCGTGGAATGGGTACCATGCAATATGACTTCAAAGGTCTTCATTTCCTCACCGAACCTCTCCAATCCTATCACTGCTGCGTTTATGCCCCTGTACACACGCTTGATTCTCTTTTGGAGACATAGCAATCCTTAGGTTTTAAGATAATTACTAGTCAGGTACATTATTAGGCGTTTAATATGGGGTGTTGGGTCCATTTCGTTGAGCAAGGAGTAGCTCTTGTCTATTCCATATTTGGCTTAAGGAACTTTATCTGTGCTCATTTCAATCTCTGGTTTTATGCAGCACCCCAGCTCACCTTTCCCCTTAAGCAAGCATAAGTTGCTTTTCTAAATTTGAGACCCTGTTCTGGCTTGGAATTCAGTTCCTCTGTAGCCAAGTTTACATTCAGTGTATTAGTGATATTTTTTGATGTTTCTTTTTCTGTGTGACTTATTTCAGTTAGAATCACCCTACCTGAATACACTCATTGTGCTGCTACGGGCATGATGACATAGATTTCATTGCTGAGTGATACTGCATTGTTCGTAAGTACCACAAATTCTTTATCCATTTTTCACTTTCTGTGATATTGAACTTGTACGGTAAACGAGGTCTTGTAAACAGAGGCGTCCCAAACTTTGGGGTGGCTGTGTCTTTTTGATTTTAATTTCCCTAAGCTATAGGACCATAAGTGGAAGTGCCCTAGGCTCTGTTGCTTTGTTTTTTAGATGTTTCAGGAAACACCATACACTTCTCCCGAGTGTCTGTTGGCAATTTACATCCCGGCCATCAGCATAACAAGGCTCCCAGTTCTCCATTGCCTGTCCTGCCTTTCTGGATTTCACACTTTTTTCAGATGGCCCTTTTGACCGGGGGGAAGTGAGACTTCATTGTAGTGCAGATTTCCTTTGCAAGGTTGCTTGGTTGGCCTAAAAGGGCTTATGCGATTTTTCCTGAATATATTCAGGAAAAAACGCATACGCCCTTTTTGGCCAAGTGCATCATTGTGGACGTTCTGCCTCTTTTCCTATGCTGTCAATGCAATTCCAGTCTACCTCCTGAAATCGGTTTCCTGCAATTCTGCCCCGCTTTCAAGTCCTCTTGGCAGCCTTACTTCAGTCTATTTTTGGACGATAGCTGGCATTTATAACTCTGCAGGTTTGTGAATTACAGTGCCCCTGAGCTCCTTTCTTCAACTCACTTCCTTTTGAGCTGGCCGCAACACCGCAGGATGGCTTCAGGCCCTAATCTAGTTCCGGCACGGCACCCTGAGCCTTTGGTTAATTCCTCTTCCTGGTGGGAAATGAGAGTTAAATTTGCCCGTCCAGACACCTCCAGCTAGTCTCTCATTGGTTTTCGCTATTCCTGTTCATCTTCCGCAGAAATTGCAAACTGGGCCAAACAGGAGGTTAAAGGGACTGACTCACCTTGTCGGGAGAGTGTTAGTAAAGCGTCTGGAATGTTGCACCCGAGTACCAGGGTACGAAAACTGAGACATATTGGAACACGTCTCCCGATCACATGGTTGATCATATTCTAGGTTCCACATGCATGTTTTAGCTGAAGGAAGAATACCTTAAACCTGGGTAGTTGAAACCCATGGAATGGGTACCATGCAATATGACTTCAAAGGGTCTTCATTTTCTCACCGAACCTCTCCAATCCTATCACTGTTGCGTTTATGCCCCTGTACACATGCTTGATTCTCTTTCGGAGACATAGCAATCCATAGGTTTTAAGATACTTACTAGTCAGGTACATTCTTAGGCGTTTAATATGCGGTGTTGAGTCCATTTCGTTGAGCAAGGAGTAGCTCTTATCTATTCCATATTTGGCTTAAGGAACTTTATCTGTGCTCATTTCAATCTCTGGTTTTATGCAGCACCCCAACTCACCTTTACCCTTAAGCAAGCATAAGTTGGTTTTCTAAATTTGAGACCATGTTCTCTTCTGTAATTCAGTTCCTGTGTAGCCAAGTTTACATTCTGTGTATTACTGATATCTTATGATGTTTCTTCTTCTGTGTGACTTATTTCAGTTAGAATCATCATACCTGAATCCACTCATTATGCTGCTACGGGCCTGATGACATAGATTTCATTGCTGAGTGATACTGCATTGTACGTAAGTACCGCAAGTTCTTTATCCATTTTTCACTTTCTGTGATATTGAACTTGTACTGTAAACGTGGTTCTTGTAAACAGAGGCGTCCCAAACTTTGGGGTGACTGTGTCTTTTTTATTTTAATTTCCCTAAGCTATAGGACCATAAGTGGAAGTGCCCTAGGCTCTGTTGCTTTGTTTATTAGATGTTTCAGGAAACACCATACACTTCTCCTGAGAGTCTCTGGCAATTTACATCCCGTCCATCAGCATAACAAGGCTCCCAGTTCTCCATGGCCTGTCCTGCCTTTCTGGATTTTACACTTTTTTCAGATGGCCCTTTTGACCGGGGGGAAGTGAGACTTCATTGTAGTGCAGATTTCCTTTGCAAGTTTGCTTGGTTGGCCAAAAAGGGCGTATGCGTTTTTTCTTGAATATATTCAGGAAAAAACGCATACGCCCTTTTTGGCCAAGTGCATCATTGTGGACGTTCTGCCTCTTTTCCTATGCTTTCAATGCAATTCCACTCTACCTCCTGAAATCGGTTTCCTGCAATTCTGCCCCGCTTTCAAGTCCTCTTGGCAGCCTTACTTCAGTATATTTTTGGACGATAGCTGTCATTTATAACTCTGCAGGTTTGTGAATTACAGTGCCCCTGAGCTCCTTTCTTCAACTCGCTTTCTTATAACCTGGCCGCAACACCGCAGGATGGCTTTAGGCCCTATCTGGTACCAGCACGGCACGCTGAACCTTTGGTTATTTCCTCTTCCTGGTGGGAAATGAGAGTTAAATTTGCCCGTCCAGACACCTCCAGCTAGTCTCTCATTGGTTCTTCCTATTCCTGTTCAACTTCCGCAGAAATTGCAAACTGGGCCAAACAGGAGGTTAAAGGAACTGACTCTCCAAGTCGGGAGAGTGTTCGTAAAGCATCTGGAATGTTGCACCCGAGTACCAGGGTACGAAAACTGAGACATATTGGAACACGTCTCCCGATCACATGGTTGATCATACTCTAGGTTCCATATGCATGTTTTAGCTGAAGGAAGAATACCTTAAACTGGGTAGTTGAAACCCGTGGAATGGGTACCATGCAATATGACTTCAAAGGGTCTTCATTTGCTCACCGAACCTCTCCAATCCTATCACTGCTGCATTTATGCCCCTGTACAGACGTTTGATTCTCTTTCGGAGACATAGCAATCCATAGGTTTTAAGATAATTACTAGTCAGGTACATTCTTAGTCGTTTAATATGCGGTGTTGAGTCCATTTCATTGAACAAGGAGTAGCTCTTGTCTATTCCATATTTGGCTTAAGGAACTTTATCTGTGCTCATTTCAATCTCTGGTTTTATGCAGCACCCCAACTCACCTTTCCCCTTAAGCAAGCATAAGTTGCTTTTCTAAATTTGAGACCCTGTTCTGTTCTGTAATTCAGTTCCTGTGTAGCCAAGTTTACATTCTGTGTATTACTGATATCTTATGATGTTTCTTTTTCTGTGTGACTTATTTCATTTATAATCATCATACCTGAATCCACTCATTGTGCTGCTACGGGCCTGATGACATAGATTTCATTGCTGAGTGATATTGCTTTGTAAGTAAATACCACAACTTCTTTATCCATTTTTCACTTTCTGTGATATTGAACTTGTACGGTAAACGAGGTTCTTGTAAACAGAGGCGTCCCAAACTTTGGGGTGGCTGTGTCTTTTTGATTTTAATTTCCCTAAACTATAGTATCATAAGTGGAAGTGCCCTAGGCTCTGTTGCTTTGTTTTTTAGATGTTTCAGGAAACACCATACACTTCTCCCGAGTGTCTGTTGGCAATTTACATCCCGCCCATCAGCATAACAAGGCTCCCAGTTCTCCATGGCCTGTCCTGCCTTTCTGGATTTTACACTTTTTTCAGATGGCCCTTTTGACCGGGGGGAAGTGAGACTTCATTGTAGTGCAGATTTCCTTTGCAAGCTTGCTTGGTTGGCCAAAAAGGGCGTATGCGTTTTTTCCTGAATATATTCAGGAAAAAACGCATACGCCCTTTTTGGCCAAGTGCATCATTGTGGACGTTCTGCCTCTTTTCCTATGCTTTCAATGCAATTCCAGTCTACCTCCTGAAATCGGTTTCCTGCAATTCTGCCCCGCTTTCAAGTCCTCTTGGCAGCCTTACTTCAGTATATTTTTGGACGATAGCTGTCATTTATAACTCTGCAGGTTTGTGAATTACAGTGCCCCTGAGCTCCTTTCTTCAACTCGCTTTCTTTTGAGCTGGTCGAAACACCGCAGGATCGCTTCAGGCCCTAATCGGGTTCCGGCACGGCATGCTGAGCCTTTGGTTATTTCCTCTTCCTGGTGGGAAATGAGATTTGAATTTGCCCGTC
This sequence comes from Delphinus delphis, assembly GCF_949987515.2. Taxonomy (NCBI): domain Eukaryota; kingdom Metazoa; phylum Chordata; class Mammalia; order Artiodactyla; family Delphinidae; genus Delphinus; species Delphinus delphis. Next base: position 4,725,771 of record NW_027192652.1, on the reverse strand, counting down.
CAGACACCTCCAGCTAGTCTCTCATTGGTTCTCCCTATTCCTGTTCATGTTCCGCAGAAATTGAAAACTGGGCCATACAGGAGGTTAAAGGCGCTGACTCTCCAAGTCGGGAGAGTGTTAGTAAAGCGTCTGGAATGTTGCACCCGAGTACCAGGGTACGAAAACTGAGACATATTTGAACACGTCTCCCATTCACATGGTTGATCATACTCTGGGTTCCACATGCATGTTTTAGCTGAAGGAAGAATACCTTAAACCTGGAGAGTTGAGACCCGTGGAATGGGTACCATGCAATATGACTTCAAAGGGTCTTCATTTGCTCACCAAACCTCTCCAATCCTATCACTGCTGCGTTTATGCCCCTGTACACACGCTTGATTCTCTTTTGGAGACATAGCAATCCATAGGTTTTAAGATACTTACTAGTCAGGTACATTCTTAGGCGTTTAATATGGGGTGTTGAGTCCATTTCGTTGAGCAAGGAGTAGCTCTTGTCTATTCCATATTTGGCTTAAGGAACTTTATCTGTGCTCATTTCGATCTCTGGTTTTATGCAGCACCCCAACTTACCTTTACCCTTAAGCAAGCATAAGTTGGTTTTCTAAATTTGAGACCCTGTTCTGTTCTGTAATTCAGTTCCTGTGTAGCCAAGTTTACATTCCGTGTATTACTGATATCTTATGATGTTTCTTTTTCTGTGTGACTTATTTCAGTTAGAATCATCGTACCTGAATCCACTCATTATGCTGCTACGGGCCTGATGACATAGATTTCATTGCTGAGTGATACTGCATTGTACGTAAGTACCACAAGTTCTTTATCCATTTTTCACTTTCTGTGATATTGAACTTGTACGGTAAACGTGGTTCTTGTAAACAGAGGCGTCCCAAACTTTGAGGTGGCTGTGTCTTTTTGATTTTAATTTCCCTAAGCTATAGGACCATAAGTGGAAGTGCCCTAGGCTCTGTTGCTTTGTTTATTAGATGTTTCAGGAAACACCATACACTTCTCCTGAGTGTCTCTGGCAATTTACATCCCGTCCATCAGCATAACAAGGCTCCCAGTTCTCCATGGCCTGTCCTGCCTTTCTGGATTTTACACTTTTTTCAGATGGCCCTTTTGACCGGGGGGAAGTGAGACTTCATTGTAGTGCAGATTTCCTTTGCAAGTTTGCTTGGTTGGCCAAAAAGGGCGTATGCGTTTTTTCCTGAATATATTCAGGAAAAAACGCATACGCCCTTTTTGGCCAAGTGCATCATTGTGGACGTTCTGCCTCTTTTCCTATGCTTTCAATGCAATTCCACTCTACCTCCTGAAATCGGTTTCCTGCAATTCTGCCCCGCTTTCAAGTCCTCTTGGCAGCCTTACTTCAGTATATTTTTGGACGATAGCTGTCATTTATAACTCTGCAGGTTTGTGAATTACAGTGCCCCTGAGCTCCTTTCTTCAACTCGCTTTCTTATAACCTGGCCGCAACACCGCAGGATGGCTTTAGGCCCTATCTGGTTCCGGCACGGCACGCTGAGCCTTTGGTTATTTCCTCTTCCTGGTGGGAAATGAGAGTTAAATTTGCCCATCCAGACACCTCCAGCTAGTTTCTCATTGGTTCTCCATATTCCTGTTCATCTTCCGCAGAAATTGCAAACTGGGCCAAACAGGAGGTTAAAGGTGCTGACTCTCGAAGTGGGGAAAGTGTTAGTGAAGCGTCTGGAATTTGCACCCGAGTACCAGGGGAGGAAAACTGAGACATATTTGAACACGTCTCCCGTTCACATGGTTGATCATACTCTGGGTTCCACATGCATGTTTTAGCTGAAGGAAGAATACCTTAAACCTGGAAAGTTGAGACGCGTGGAATGGGTACCATGCAATATGACTTCAAAGGGTCTTCATTTGCTCACCAAACCTCTCCAATCCTATCACTGCTGCGTTTATGCCCCTGTACACACGCTTGATTCTCTTTTGGAGACATAGCAATCCATAGGTTTTAAGATACTTACTAGTCAGGTACATTCTTAGGCGTTTAATATGGGGTGTTGAGTCCATTTCGTTGAGCAAGGAGTAGCTCTTGTCTATTCCATATTTGGCTTAAGTAACTTTATCTGTGCTCATTTCAATCTCTGGTTTTATGCAGCACCCCAACTCACCTTTCCCCTTAAGCAAGCATAAGTTGGTTTTCTAAATTTGAGACCCTGTTCTGTTTTGGAATTCAGTTCCTGTGTAGCCAAGTTTACATTCCGTGTATTACTGATATCTTATGATGTTTCTTTTTCTGTGTGACTTATTTCAGTTAGAATCATCGTACCTGAATCCACTCATTATGCTGCTACGGGCCTGATGACATAGATTTCATTGCTGAGTGATACTGCATTGTACGTAAGTACCACAAGTTCTTTATCCATTTTTCACTTTCTGTGATATTGAACTTGTACGGTAAACGAGGTTCTTGTAAACAGAGGCGTCCCAAACTTTGGGGTGGCTGTGTCTTTTTGATTTTAATTTCCCTAAGCTATAGGACCATAAGTGGAAGTGCCCTAGGCTCTGTTGCTTTGTTTTTTAGATGTTTCAGGAAACACCATACACTTCTCCCGAGTGTCTGTTGGCAATTTACATCCCACCCATCAGCATAACAAGGCTCCCAGTTCTCCATGGCCTGTCCTGCCTTTCTGGATTTTACACTTTTTTCAGATGGCCCTTTTGACCGGGGGGAAGTGAGACTTCATTGTAGTGCAGATTTCCTGTGCAAGCTTGCTTGGTTGGCCAAAAAGGGCGTATGCGTTTTTTCCTGAATATATTCAGGAAAAAACGCATACGCCCTTTTTGGCCAAGTGCATCATTGTGGACGTTCTGCCTCTTTTCCTATGCTTTCAATGCAATTCCAGTCTACCTCCTGAAATCGGTTTCCTGCAATTCTGCCCCGCTTTCAAGTCCTCTTGGCAGCCTTACTTCAGTTTATTTTTGGACGATAGCTGTCATTTATAACTCTGCAGGTTTGTGAATTACAGTGCCCCTGAGCTCCTTTCTTCAACTCGCTTTCTTTTGAGCTGGCCGCAACACCGCAGGATGGCTTCAGGCCCTAATCTGGTTCCGGCACGGCACGCTGAGCCTTTGGTTATTTCCTCTTCCTGGTGGGAAATGAGAGTTAAATTTGCCCGTCCAGACACCTCCAGCTAGTCTTTCATTGGTTCTCCCTATTCCTGTTCATCTTCCGCAGAAATTGCAAACTGGGCCAAACAGGAGGTTAAAGGCGCTGACTCTCCAAGTGGGGAGAGTGTTAGTAAAGCGTCTGGAATGTTGCACCCGAGTACCAGGGTACGAAAACTGAGACATATTTGAACACGTCTCCCATTCACACGGTTGATCATACTCTGGGTTCCACATGCATGTTTTAGCTGAAGGAAGAATACCTTAAACCTGGAGAGTTGAAACCCGTGGAATGGGTACCATGCAATATGACTTCAAAGGGTCTTCATTTGCTCACCGAACCTCTCCAATCCTATCACTGCTGCGTTTATGCCCCTGTACACACGCTTGATTCTCTTTTGGAGACATAGCAATCCATAGGTTTTAAGATACTTACTAGTCAGGTACATTCTTAGGCGTTTAATATGGGGTGTTGAGTCCATTTCGTTGAGCAAGGAGTAGCTCTTGTCTATTCCATATTTGGCTTAAGGAACTTTATCTGTGCTCATTTCAATCTCTGGTTTTATGCAGCACCCCAACTCACCTTTCCTCTTAAGCAAGCATAAGTTGGTTTTCTAAATTTGAGACCCTGTTCTGTTATGGAATTCAGTTCCTGTGTAGCCAAGTTTACATTCCGTGTATTACTGATATCTTATGATGTTTCTTTTTCTGTGTGACTTATTTCAGTTAGAATCATCATACCTGAATCCACTCATTATGCTGCTACGGGCCTGATGACATAGATTTCATTGCTGAGTGATACTGCATTGTACGTAAGTACCACAAGTTCTTTATCCATTTTTCACTTTCTGTGATATTGAACTTGTACAGTAAACGAGGTTCTTGTAAACAGAGGCGTCCCAAACTTTGGGGTGGCTGTGTCTTTTTGATTTTAATTTCCCTAAGCTATAGGACCATAAGTGGAAGTGCCCTAGGCTCTGTTGCTTTGTTTTTTAGATGTTTCAGGAAACACCATACACTTCTCCCGAGTGTCTGTTGGCAATTTACATCCCGCCCACCAGCATAACAAGGCTCCCAGTTCTCCATGGCCTGTCCTGCCTTTCTGGATTTTACACTTTTTTCAGATGGCCCTTTTGACCGGGGGGAAGTGAGACTTCATTGTAGTGCAGATTTCCTTTGCAAGCTTGCTTGGTTGGCCAAAAAGGGCGTATGCGTTTTTTCCTGAATATATTCAGGAAAAAACGCATACGCCCTTTTTGGCCAAGTGCATCATTGTGGACGTTCTGCCTCTTTTCCTATGCTTTCAATGCAATTCCAGTCTACCTCCTGAAATCGGTTCCTGCAATTCTGCCCCGCTTTCAAGTCCTCTTGGCAGCCTTACTTCAGTATATTTTTGGACGATAGCTGTCATTTATAACTCTGCAGGTTTGTGAATTACAGTGCCCCTGAGCTCCTTTCTTCAAGTCGCTTTCTTGTGAGCTGGCCGCAACACCGCAGGATGGCTTCAGGCCCTAATCGGGTTCCGGCACAGCACGCTGATCCTTTGGTTATTTCCTCTTCCTGGTGGGAAATGAGAGTTAAATTTGCCCGTCCAGACACCTCCAGCTAGTCTCTCATTGGTTCTCCCTATTCCTGTTCATGTTCCGCAGAAATTGAAAACTGGGCCATACAGGAGGTTAAAGGCGCTGACTCTCCAAGTCGGGAGAGTGTTAGTAAAGCGTCTGGAATGTTGCACCCGAGTACCAGGGTACGAAAACTGAGACATATTTGAACACGTCTCCCATTCACATGGTTGATCATACTCTGGGTTCCACATGCATGTTTTAGCTGAAGGAAGAATACCTTAAACCTGGAGAGTTGAGACCCGTGGAATGGGTACCATGCAATATGACTTCAAAGGGTCTTCATTTGCTCACCAAACCTCTCCAATCCTATCACTGCTGCGTTTATGCCCCTGTACACACGCTTGATTCTCTTTTGGAGACATAGCAATCCATAGGTTTTAAGATACTTACTAGTCAGGTACATTCTTAGGCGTTTAATATGCGGTGTTGAGTCCATTTCGTTGAGCAAGGAGTAGCTCTTGTCTATTCCATATTTGGCTTAAGGAACTTTATCTGTGCTCATTTCGATCTCTGGTTTTATGCAGCACCCCAACTTACCTTTACCCTTAAGCAAGCATAAGTTGGTTTTCTAAATTTGAGACCCTGTTCTGTTCTGTAATTCAGTTCCTGTGTAGCCAAGTTTACATTCCGTGTATTACTGATATCTTATGATGTTTCTTTTTCTGTGTGACTTATTTCAGTTAGAATCATCGTACCTGAATCCACTCATTATGCTGCTACGGGCCTGATGACATAGATTTCATTGCTGAGTGATACTGCATTGTACGTAAGTACCACAAGTTCTTTATCCATTTTTCACTTTCTGTGATATTGAACTTGTACGGTAAACGTGGTTCTTGTAAACAGAGGCGTCCCAAACTTTGAGGTGGCTGTGTCTTTTTGATTTTAATTTCCCTAAGCTATAGGACCATAAGTGGAAGTGCCCTAGGCTCTGTTGCTTTGTTTATTAGATGTTTCAGGAAACACCATACACTTCTCCTGAGTGTCTCTGGCAATTTACATCCCGTCCATCAGGATAACAAGGCTCCCAGTTCTCCATGGCCTGTCCTGCCTTTCTGGATTTTACACTTTTTTCAGATGGCCCTTTTGACCGGGGGGAAGTGAGACTTCATTGTAGTGCAGATTTCCTTTGCAAGTTTGCTTGGTTGGCCAAAAAGGGCGTATGCGTTTTTTCCTGAATATATTCAGGAAAAAACGCATACGCCCTTTTTGGCCAAGTGCATCATTGTGGACGTTCTGCCTCTTTTCCTATGCTTTCAATGCAATTCCACTCTACCTCCTGAAATCGGTTTCCTGCAATTCTGCCCCGCTTTCAAGTCCTCTTGGCAGCGTTACTTCAGTATATTTTTGGACGATAGCTGTCATTTATAACTCTGCAGGTTTGTGAATTACAGTGCCCCTGAGCTCCTTTCTTCAACTCGCTTTCTTATAACCTGGCCGCAACACCGCAGGATGGCTTTAGGCCCTATCTGGTTCCGGCACGGCACGCTGAGCCTTTGGTTATTTCCTCTTCCTGGTGGGAAATGAGAGTTAAATTTGCCCATCCAGACACCTCCAGCTAGTTTCTCATTGGTTCTCCATATTCCTGTTCATCTTCCGCAGAAATTGCAAACTGGGCCAAACAGGAGGTTAAAGGTGCTGACTCTCCAAGTGGGGAAAGTGTTAGTGAAGCGTCTGGAATTTGCACCCGAGTACCAGGGGAGGAAAACTGAGACATATTTGAACACGTCTCCCGTTCACATGGTTGATCATACTCTGGGTTCCACATGCATGTTTTAGCTGAAGGAAGAATACCTTAAACCTGGAAAGTTGAGACGCGTGGAATGGGTACCATGCAATATGACTTCAAAGGGTCTTCATTTGCTCACCAAACCTCTCCAATCCTATCACTGCTGCGTTTATGCCCCTGTACACACGCTTGATTCTCTTTTGGAGACATAGCAATCCATAGGTTTTAAGATACTTACTAGTCAGGTACATTCTTAGGCGTTTAATATGGGGTGTTGAGTCCATTTCGTTGAGCAAGGAGTAGCTCTTGTCTATTCCATATTTGGCTTAAGTAACTTTATCTGTGCTCATTTCAATCTCTGGTTTTATGCAGCACCCCAACTCACCTTTCCCCTTAAGCAAGCATAAGTTGGTTTTCTAAATTTGAGACCCTGTTCTGTTTTGGAATTCAGTTCCTGTGTAGCCAAGTTTACATTTCGTGTATTACTGATATCTTATGATGTTTCTTTTTCTGTGTGACTTATTTCAGTTAGAATCATCGTACCTGAATCCACTCATTATGCTGCTACGGGCCTGATGACATAGATTTCATTGCTGAGTGATACTGCATTGTACGTAAGTACCACAAGTTCTTTATCCATTTTTCACTTTCTGTGATATTGAACTTGTACGGTAAACGAGGTTCTTGTAAACAGAGGCGTCCCAAACTTTGGGGTGGCTGTGTCTTTTTGATTTTAATTTCCCTAAGCTATAGGACCATAAGTGGAAGTGCCCTAGGCTCTGTTGCTTTGTTTTTTAGATGTTTCAGGAAACACCATACACTTCTCCCGAGTGTCTGTTGGCAATTTACATCCCACCCATCAGCATAACAAGGCTCCCAGTTCTCCATGGCCTGTCCTGCCTTTCTGGATTTTACACTTTTTTCAGATGGCCCTTTTGACCGGGGGGAAGTGAGACTTCATTGTAGTGCAGATTTCCTTTGCAAGCTTGCTTGGTTGGCCAAAAAGGGCGTATGCGTTTTTTCCTGAATATATTCAGGAAAAAACGCATACGCCCTTTTTGGCCAAGTGCATCATTGTGGACGTTCTGCCTCTTTTCCTATGCTTTCAATGCAATTCCAGTCTACCTCCTGAAATCGGTTTCCTGCAATTCTGCCCCGCTTTCAAGTCCTCTTGGCAGCCTTACTTCAGTTTATTTTTGGACGATAGCTGTCATTTATAACTCTGCAGGTTTGTGAATTACAGTGCCCCTGAGCTCCTTTCTTCAACTCGCTTTCTTTTGAGCTGGCCGCAACACCGCAGGATGGCTTCAGGCCCTAATCTGGTTCCGGCACGGCACGCTGAGCCTTTGGTTATTTCCTCTTCCTGGTAGGAAATGAGAGTTAAATTTGCCCGTCCAGACACCTCCAGCTAGTCTTTCATTGGTTCTCCCTATTCCTGTTCATCTTCCGCAGAAATTGCAAACTGGGCCAAACAGGAGGTTAAAGGCGCTGACTCTCCAAGTGGGGAGAGTGTTAGTAAAGCGTCTGGAATGTTGCACCCGAGTACCAGGGTACGAAAACTGAGACATATTTGAACACGTCTCCCATTCACACGGTTGATCATACTCTGGGTTCCACATGCATGTTTTAGCTGAAGGAAGAATACCTTAAACCTGGAGAGTTGAGACCCGTGGAATGGGTACCATGCAATATGACTTCAAAGGGTCTTCATTTGCTCAGCGAACCTCTCCAATCCTATCACTGCTGCGTTTATGCCCCTGTACACACACTTGATTCTCTTTTGTAGACATAGCAATCCATAGGTTTTAAGATACTTACTAGTCAGGTACATTCTTAGGCGTTTAATATGGGGTGTTGAGTCCATTTCGTTGAGCAAGGAGTAGCTCTTGTCTATTCCATATTTGGTTTAAGGAACTTTATCTGTGCTCATTTCAATCTCTGGTTTTATGCAGCACCCCAACTCACCTTTCCCCTTAAGCAAGCATAAGTTGCTTTTCTAAATTTGAGACCCTGCTCTGTTTTGGAATTCAGTTCCTGTGTAGCCAAGTTTACATTCCGTGTATTAGTGATATCTTATGATGTTTCTTTTTCTGTGTGACTTATTTCAGTTAGAATCATCGTACCTGAATCCACTCATTATGCTGCTATGGGCCTGATGACATAGATTTCATTGCTGAGTGATACTGCATTGTACGTAAGTTCCACAAGTTCTTTATCCATTTTTCACATTCTGTGATATTGAACTTGTACGGTAAACGAGGTTCTTGTAAACAGAGGCGTCCCAAACTTTGGGGTGGCTGTGTCTTTTTGATTTTAATTTCCCTAAGCTATAGGACCATAAGTGGAAGTGCCCTAGGCTCTGTTGCTTTGTTTTTTAGATGTTTCAGGAAACACCATACACTTCTCCCGAGTGTCTGTTGGCAATTTACATCCCACCCATCAGCATAACAAGGCTCCCAGTTCTCCATGGCCTGTCCTGCCTTTCTGGATTTTACACTTTTTTCAGATGGCCCTTTTGACCGGGGGGAAGTGAGACTTCATTGTAGTGCAGATTTCCTTTGCAAGCTTGCTTGGTTGGCCAAAAAGGGCGTATGCGTTTTTTCCTGAATATATTCAGGAAAAAACGCATACGCCCTTTTTGGCCAAGTGCATCATTGTGGACGTTCTGCCTCTTTTCCTATGCTTTCAATGCAATTCCAGTCTACCTCCTGAAATCGGTTTCCTGCAATTCTGCCCCGCTTTCAAGTCCTCTTGGCAGCCTTACTTCAGTTTATTTTTGGACGATAGCTGTCATTTATAACTCTGCAGGTTTGTGAATTACAGTGCCCCTGAGCTCCTTTCTTCAACTCGCTTTCTTTTGAGCTGGCCGCAACACCGCAGGATGGCTTCAGGCCCTAATCTGGTTCCGGCACGGCACGCTGAGCCTTTGGTTATTTCCTCTTCCTGGTAGGAAATGAGAGTTAAATTTGCCCGTCCAGACACCTCCAGCTAGTCTTTCATTGGTTCTCCCTATTCCTGTTCATCTTCCGCAGAAATTGCAAACTGGGCCAAACAGGAGGTTAAAGGCGCTGACTCTCCAAGTGGGGAGAGTGTTAGTAAAGCGTCTGGAATGTTGCACCCGAGTACCAGGGTACGAAAACTGAGACATATTTGAACACGTCTCCCATTCACACGGTTGATCATACTCTGGGTTCCACATGCATGTTTTAGCTGAAGGAAGAATACCTTAAACCTGGAGAGTTGAGACCCGTGGAATGGGTACCATGCAATATGACTTCAAAGGGTCTTCATTTGCTCAGCGAACCTCTCCAATCCTATCACTGCTGCGTTTATGCCCCTGTACACACACTTGATTCTCTTTTGTAGACATAGCAATCCATAGGTTTTAAGATACTTACTAGTCAGGTACATTCTTAGGCGTTTAATATGGGGTGTTGAGTCCATTTCGTTGAGCAAGGAGTAGCTCTTGTCTATTCCATATTTGGTTTAAGGAACTTTATCTGTGCTCATTTCAATCTCTGGTTTTATGCAGCACCCCAACTCACCTTTCCCCTTAAGCAAGCATAAGTTGCTTTTCTAAATTTGAGACCCTGCTCTGTTTTGGAATTCAGTTCCTGTGTAGCCAAGTTTACATTCCGTGTATTAGTGATATCTTATGATGTTTCTTTTTCTGTGTGACTTATTTCAGTTAGAATCATCGTACCTGAATCCACTCATTATGCTGCTATGGGCCTGATGACATAGATTTCATTGCTGAGTGATACTGCATTGTACGTAAGTTCCACAAGTTCTTTATCCATTTTTCACATTCTGTGATATTGAACTTGTACGGTAAACGAGGTTCTTGTAAACAGAGGCGTCCCAAACTTTGGGGTGGCTGTGTCTTTTTGATTTTAATTTACCTATGCTATAGGACCATAAGTGGAAGTGCCCTAGGCTCTGTTGCTTTGTTTTTTAGATGTTTCAGGAAACACCATACACTTCTCCCGAGTGTCTGTTGGCAATTTACATCCCGCCCACCAGCATAACAAGGCTCCCAGTTCTCCATGGCCTGTCCTGCCTTTCTGGATTTTACACTTTTTTCAGATGGCCCTTTTGACCGGGGGGAAGTGAGACTTCATTGTAGTGCAGATTTCCTTTGCAAGCTTGCTTGGTTGGCCAAAAAGGGCGTATGCGTTTTTTTCTGAATATATTCAGGAAAAAACGCATACGCCCTTTTTGGCCAAGTGCATCATTGTGGACGTTCTGCCTCTTTTCCTATGCTTTCAATGCAATTCCAGTCTACCTCCTGAAATCGGTTCCTGCAATTCTGCCCCGCTTTCAAGTCCTCTTGGCAGCCTTACTTCAGTATATTTTTGGACGATAGCTGTCATTTATAACTCTGCAGGTTTGTGAATTACAGTGCCCCTGAGCTCCTTTCTTCAAGTCGCTTTCTTGTGAGCTGGCCGCAACACCGCAGGATGGCTTCAGGCCCTAATCGGGTTCCGGCACAGCACGCTGATCCTTTGGTTATTTCCTCTTCCTGGTGGGAAATGAGAGTTAAATTTGCCCGTCCAGACACCTCCAGCTAGTCTCTCATTGGTTCTCCCTATTCCTGTTCATCTTCCGCAGAAATTGCAAACTGGGCCAAACAGGAGGTTAAAGGCGCTGACTCTCCAAGTGGGGAGAGTGTTAGTAAAGCATCTGGAATGTTGCACCCTAGTACCAGGGGAGGAAAACTGAGACATATTTGAACACGTCTCCCGTTCACACGGTTGACCATACCCTGGGTTCCACATGCATGTTTTAGCTGAAGGAAGAATACCTTAAACCTGGAGAGTTGAGACCCGTGGAATGGGTACCATGCAATATGACTTCAAATGGTCTTCATTTGCTCAGCGAACCTCTCCAATCCTATCACTGCTGCGTTTATGCCCCTGTACACATGCTTGATTCTCTTTCAGAGACATAGCAATCCATAGGTTTAAAAATACTTACCAGTCAGGTACATTCTTAGGCATTTAATATGGGGTGTTGAGTCCATTTCGTTGAGCAAGGAGTATCTCTTGTCTATTCCATATTTGGCTTAAGGAACTTTATCTGTGCTCATTTCAATCTCTGGTTTTATGCAGCACCCCAGCTCAACTTTACCCTTAAGCAAGCACAAGTTGGTTTTCTAAATTTGAGACCCTGTTCTGTTCTGTAATTCAGTTCCTGTGTAGCCAAGTTTACATTCCGTGTATTACTGATATCTTATGATGTTTCTTTTTCTGTGTGACTTATTTCAGTTAGAATCATCATACCTGAATCCACTCATTGTGCTGCTAAGGGCCTGATGACATAGATTTCATTGCTGAGTGATATTGCTTTGTAAGTAAATACCACAACTTCATTATCCATTTTTCACTTTCTGCGATGCTGAACTTGTACTGTAAACGAGGTTCTTGTAAACAGAGCCGTTCCAAACTTTGGGGTGGCTGTGTCTTTTTGATTTTAATTTCCCTATCCTATAGGACCATAAGTGGAAATGCCCTTGGCTCTGTTGCTTCGTTTTCTAGATGTTTCAGGAAACACCATACACTTCTCCCGAGTGTCTGTTGGCAATTTACATCCCACCCATCAGCATAACAAGGCTCCCAGTTCTCCATGGCCTGTCCTGCCTTTCTGGATTTTAAACTTTTTTCAGATGGCCCTTTTGACCGGGGAGAAGTGAGACTTCATTGTAGTGCAGATTTCCTTTGCAAGCTTGCTTGGTTGGCCAAAAAGGGCGTATGCGTTTTTTCTTGAATATATTCAGGAAAAAACGCATACGCTCTTTTTGGCCAAGTGCATCATTGTGGACGTTCTGCCTCTTTTCTTATGCTTTCAATGCAATTCCAGTCTACTTCCTGAAATTGGTTTCCTGCAATTCTGCTCCGCTTTCAAGTCCTCTTGGCAGCCTTACTTCAGTATATTTTTGGACGATAGCTGTCATTTATAACTCTGCAGGTTTGTGAATTACAGTGCCCCTGAGCTCCTTTCTTCAACTCGCTTTCTTTTGAGCTGGCCGCAACACCGCAGGATGGCTTCAGGCCCTAATCTGGTTCTGGCACGGCACGATGAACCTTTGGTTATTTCCTCTTCCTGGTGGGAAATGAGAGTTAAATTTGCCCGTCCAGACACCTCCAGCTAGTCTCTCATTGGTTCTCCCTATTCCTGTTCATCTTCCGCAGAAATTGCAAACTGGGCTAAACAGGAGGTTAAAGGCATTGACTCTCCAAGTGCGGAGAGTGTTAGTAAAGCGTCTGGAATGTTGCACCCGAGTACCAGGGGAGGAAAACTGAGACATATGTGAACACGTCTCCCGTTCACACGGTTGATCATACTCTGGGTTCCACATACATGTTTTAGCTGAAGGAAGAATACCTTAAACCTGGAGAGTTGAGACCCTTGGAATGGGTACCATGCAATATGACTTCAAAGGGTCTTCATTTGCTCACCGAACCTCTCCAATCCTATCACTGCTGCGTTTATGCCCCTGTACACACGCTTGATTCTCTTTTGGAGACATAGCAATCCATAGGTTTTAAGATACTTACTAGTCAGGTACATTCTTAGGCGTTTAATATGGGGTGTTGAGTCCATTTCGTTGAGCAAGGAGTAGCTCTTGTCTATTCCATATTTGGCTTAAGGAACTTTATCTGTGCTCATTTCAATCTCTGGTTTTATGCAGCACCCCAACTCACCTTTCCCCTTAAGCAAGCATAAGTTGGTTTTCTAAATTTGAGACCCTGTTCTGTTTTGGAATTCAGTTCCTGTGTAGCCAAGTTTACATTCCGTGTATTAGTGATATCTTATGATGTTTCTTTTTCTGTGTGACTTATTTCAGTTAGAATCATCGTACCTGAATCCACTCATTATGCTGCTATGGGCCTGATGACATAGATTTCATTGCTGAGTGATACTGCATTGTACGTAAGTACCACAAGTTCTTTATCCATTTTTCACTTTCTGTGATATTGAACTTGTACGGTAAACGAGGTTCTTGTAAACAGAGGGGTCCCAAACATTGGGGTGGCTGTGTCTTTTTGATTTTAATTTCCCTAAGCTATAGGACCATAAGTGGAAGGGCCCTAGGCTCTCTTGCTTTGTTTTTTAGATGTTTCAGGAAACACCATACACTTCTCCCCAGTGTCTGTTGGCAATTTACATCCCACCCATCAGCATAACAAGGCTCCCAGTTCTCCATGGCCTGTCCTGCCTTTCTGGATTTTACACTTTTTTCAGATGGCCCTTTTGACTGGGGGGAAGTGAGACTTCATTGTAGTGCAGATTTCCTTTGCAAGCTTGCTTGGTTGGCCAAAAAGGGCGTATGCGTTTTTTCCTGAATATATTCAGGAAAAAACGCATACGCCCTTTTTGGCCAAGTGCATCATTGTGGGCGTTCTGCCTCTTTTCCTATGCTTTCAATGCAATTCCAGTCTACCTCCTGAAATCGGTTTCCTGCAATTCTGCCCCGCTTTCAAGTCCTATTGGCAGCCTTACTTCAGTATATTTTTGGACGATAGCTGTCATTTATAACTCTGCAGGTTTGTGAATTACAGTGCCCCTGAGCTCCTTTCTTCAACTCGCTTTCTTTTGAGCTGGCCGCAACACCGCAGGATGGCTTCAGGCCCTAATCTGGTTCCGGCACGGCACGCTGAGCCTTTTGTTATTTCCTCTTCCTGGTGGGAAATGAGAGTTAAATTTGCCCGTCCAGACACCTCCAGCTAGTCTCTCATTGGTTCTCCCTATTCCTGTTCATCTTCCGCAGAAATTGCAAACTGGGCCAAACAGGAGGTTAAAGGCATTGACTCTCCAAGTGCGGAGAGTGTTAGTAAAGCGTCTGGAATGTTGCACCCGAGTACCAGGGGAGGAAAACTGAGACATATTTGAACACGTCTCCCGTTCACACGGTTGATCATACTCTGGGTTCCACATACATGTTTTAGCTGAAGGAAGAATACCTTTAACCTGGAGAGTTGAGACCCGTGGAATGGGTACCATGCAATATGACTTCAAAGGGTCTTCATTTGCTCACCGAACCTCTCCAATCCTATCACTGCTGCGTTTATGCCCCTGTACACACGCTTGATTCTCTTTTGGAGACATAGCAATCCATAGGTTTTAAGATACTTACTAGTCAGGTACATTCTTAGGCGTTTAATATGGGGTGTTGAGTCCATTTCGTTGAGCAAGGAGTAGCTCTTGTCTATTCCATATTTGGCTTAAGGAACTTTATCTGTGCTCATTTCAATCTCTGGTTTTATGCAGCACCCCAACTCACCTTTCCCCTTAAGCAAGCATAAGTTGGTTTTCTAAATTTGAGACCCTGTTCTGTTTTGGAATTCAGTTCCTGTGTAGCCAAGTTTACATTCCGTGTATTAGTGATATCTTATGATGTTTCTTTTTCTGTGTGAATTATTTCAGTTAGAATCATCGTACCTGAATCCACTCATTATGCTGCTACGGGCCTGATGACATAGATTTCATTGCTGAGTGATACTGCATTGTACGTAAGTACCACAAGTTCTTTATCCATTTTTCAATTTCTGTGATATTGAACTTGTACGGTAAACGAGGTTCTTGTAAACAGAGGGGTCCCAAACTTTGGGGTGGCTGTGTCTTTTTGATTTTAATTTCCCTAAGCTATAGGACCATAAGTGGAAGTGCCCTAGGCTCTCTTGCTTTGTTTTTTAGATGTTTCAGGAAACACCATACACTTCTCCCCAGTGTCTGTTGGCAATTTACATCCCACCCATCAGCATAACAAGGCTCCCAGTTCTCCATGGCCTGTCCTGCCTTTCTGGATTTTACACTTTTTTCAGATGGCCCTTTTGACCGGGGGGAAGTGAGACTTCATTGTAGTGCAGATTTCCTTTGCAAGCTTGCTTGGTTGGCCAAAAAGGGCGTATGCGTTTTTTCCTGAATATATTCAGGAAAAAACGCATACGCCCTTTTTGGCCAAGTGCATCATTGTGGGCGTTCTGCCTCTTTTCCTATGCTTTCAATGCAATTCCAGTCTACCTCCTGAAATCGGTTTCCTGCAATTCTGCCCCGCTTTCAAGTCCTATTGGCAGCCTTACTTCAGTATATTTTTGGACGATAGCTGTCATTTATAACTCTGCAGGTTTGTGAATTACAGTGCCCCTGAGCTCCTTTCTTCAACTCGCTTTCTTTTGAGCTGGCCGCAACACCGCAGGATGGCTTCAGGCCCTAATCTGGTTCCGGCACGGCACGCTGAGCCTTTTGTTATTTCCTCTTCCTGGTGGGAAATGAGAGTTAAATTTGCCCGTCCAGACACCTCCAGCTAGTCTCTCATTGGTTCTCCCTATTCCTGTTCATCTTCCGCAGAAATTGCAAACTGGGCCAAACAGGAGGTTAAAGGCATTGACTCTCCAAGTGCGGAGAGTGTTAGTAAAGCGTCTGGAATGTTGCACCCGAGTACCAGGGGAGGAGAACTGAGACATATTTGAACACGTCTCCCGTTCACACGGTTGATCATACTCTGGGTTCCACATACATGTTTTAGCTGAAGGAAGAATACCTTAAACCTGCAGAGTTGAGACCCGTGGAATGGGTACCATGCAATATGTCTTCAAACGGTCTTCATTTGCTCAGCGAACCTCTCCAATCCTATCACTGCTGCGTTTATGCCCCTGTACACACGCTTGATTCTCTTTTGGAGACATAGCAATCCATAGGTTTTAAGATACTTACTAGTCAGGTACATTCTTAGGCGTTTAATATGGGGTGTTGAGTCCATTTCGTTGAGCAAGGAGTAGCTCTTGTCTATTCCATATTTGGCTTAAGGAACTTTATCTGTGCTCATTTCAATCTCTGGTTTTATGCAGCACCCCAACTCACCTTTCCCCTTAAGCAAGCATAAGTTGGTTTTCTAAATTTGAGACCCTGTTCTGTTTTGGAATTCAGTTCCTGTGTAGCCAAGTTTACATTCCGTGTATTACTGATATCTTATGATGTTTCTTTTTCTGTGTGACTTATTTCAGTTAGAATCATCGTACCTGAATCCACTCATTATGCTTCTACGGGCCTGATGACATAGATTTCATTGCTGAGTGATACTGCATTGTACGTAAGTACCACAAGTTCTTTATCCATTTTTCACTTTCTGTGATATTGAACTTGTACGGTAAACGAGGTTCTTGTAAACAGAGGCGTCCCAAACTTTGGGGTGGCTGTGTCTTTTTGATTTTAATTTCCCTAAGCTATAGGACCATAAGTGGAAGTGCCCTAGGCTCTGTTGCTTTGTTTTTTAGATGTTTCAGGAAACACCATACACTTCTCCCGAGTGTCTATTGGCAATTTACATCCCGCCCATCAGCATAAAAAGGCTCCCAGTTCTCCATGGCCTGTCCTGCCTTTCTGGATTTTACACTTTTTTCAGATGGCCCTTTTGACCGGGGGGAAGTGAGACTTCATTGTAGTGCAGATTTCCTTTGCAAGCTTGCTTGGTTGGCCAAAAAGGGCGTATGCGTTTTTTCCTGAATATATTCAGGAAAAAACGCATACGCCCTTTTTGGCCAAGTGCATCATTGTGGGCGTTCTGCCTCTTTTCCTATGCTTTCAATGCAATTCCAGTCTACCTCCTGAAATCGGTTTCCTGCAATTCTGCCCCGCTTGCAAGTCCTCTTGGCAGCCTTACTTCAGTCTATTTTTGGACGATAGCTGTCATTTATAACTCTGCAGGTTTGTGAATTACAGTGCCCCTGAGCTCCTTTCTTCAACTCGCTTTCTTTTGAGCTGGCCGCAACACCGCCGGATGGCTTCAGGCCCCAATCTGGTTCCCGCACGGCACGCTGAGCCTTTTGTTATTTCCTCTTCCTGGTGGGAAATGAGAGTTAAATTTGCCCGTCCAGACACCTCCAGCTAGTCTCTCATTGGTTCTCCCTATTCCTGTTCATCTTACGCAGAAATTGCAGACTGGGCCAAACAGGAGGTTAAAGGCGTTGACTCTCCAAGTGCGGAGAGTGTTAGTAAAGCGTCTGGAATGTTGCACCCGAGTACCAGGGGAGGAAAACTGAGACATATTTGAACACGTCTCCCGTTCACACGGTTGATCATACTCTGGGTTCCACATACATGTTTTAGCTGAAGGAAGAATACCTTAAACCTGGAGAGTTGAGACCCGTGGAATGGGGACCATGCAATATGACTTCAAAGGGTCTTCATTTGCTCACCGAACCTCTCCAATCCTATCACTGCTGCATTTATGCCCCTGTACACATGCTTGATTCTCTTTCAGAGACATAGCAATCCATAGGTTTTAAAATACTTACCAGTCAGGTACATTCTTAGGCATTTAATATGGTGTGTTGAGTCCATTTCGTTGAGCAAGGAGTAGCTCTTGTCTATTCCATATTTGGCTTAAGGAACTTTATCTGTGCTCATTTCAATCTCTGGTTTTATGCAGCACCCCAGCTCAACTTTACCCTTAAGCAAGCACAAGTTGGTTTTCTAAATTTGAGACCCTGTTCTGTTCTGTAATTCAGTTCCTGTGTAGCCAAGTTTACATTCCGTGTATTACTGATATCTTATGATGTTTCTTTTTCTGTGTGACTTATTTCAGTTAGAATCATCGTACCTGAATCCACTCATTGTGCTGCTAAGGGCCTGATGACATAGATTTCATTGCTGAGTGATATTGCTTTGTAAGTAAATACCACAACTTCTTTATCCATTTTTCACTTTCTGCGATGTTGAACTTGTACTGTAAACGAGGTTCTTGTAAACAAAGCCGTTCCAACTTTGGGGTGTCTGTGTCTTTTTCATTTTAATTTCCGTATGCTATAGGACCATAAGTGGAAATGCCCTTGGCTCTGTTGCTTTGTTTTCTAGATGTTTCAGGAAACACCATACACTTCTTCCGAGTGTCTGTTGGCAATTTACATCCCGCCCATCAGCATAACAAGGCTCCCAGTTCTCCATGGCCTGTCCTGCCTTTCTGGATTTTACACTTTTTTCAGATGGCCCTTTTGACTGGGGGGAAGTGAGACTTCATTGTAGTGCAGATTTCCTTTGCAAGCTTGCTTGGTTGGCCAAAACGGGCGTATGCGTTTTTTCCTGAATATATTCAGGAAAAAACGCATACGCCCTTTTTGGCCAAGTGCATCATTGTGGGCGTTCTGCCTCTTTTCCTATGCTTTCAATGCAATTCCAGTCTACCTCCTGAAATCGGTTTCCTGCAATTCTGCCCCGCTTGCAAGTCCTCTTGGCAGCCTTACTTCAGTATATTTTTGGACGATAGCTGTCATTTATAACTCTGCAGGTTTGTGAATTACAGTGCCCCTGAGCTCCTTTCTTCAACTCGCTTTCTTTTGAGCTGGCCGCAACACCGCAGGATGGCTTCAGGCCCTAATCTGGTTCCGGCACGGCACGCTGAGCCTTTGGTTATTTCCTCTTCCTGGTGGGAAATGAGAGTTAAATTTGCCCGTCCAGACACCTCCAGCTAGTCTCTCATTGGTTCTCCCTATTCCTGTTCATCTTCCGCAGAAATTGCAAACTAGGCCAAACAGGAGGTTAAAGGCGTTGACTCTCCAAGTGCGGAGAGTGTTAGTAAAGCGTCTGGAATGTTGCACCCGAGTACCAGGGGAGGAAAACTGAGACATATTTGAACACGTCTCCCGTTCACATGGTTGATCATACTCTGGGTTCCACATACATGTTTTAGCTGAAGGAAGAATACCTTAAACCTGGAGAGTTGAGACCCGTGGAATGGGTACCATGCAATATGACTTCAAAGGGTCTTCATTTGCTCACCGAACCTCTCCAATCCTATCACTGCTGCGTTTATGCCCCTGTACACACGCTGGATTCTCTTTTGCAGACATAGCAATCCATAGGTTTTAAGATACTTACTAGTCAGGTACATTCTTAGGCGTTTAATATGCGGTGTTGAGTCCATTTCGTTGAGCAAGGAGTAGCTCTTGTCTATTCCATATTTGGCTTAAGGAACTTTATCTGTGCTCATTTCAATCTCTGGTTTTATGCAGCACCCCAACTCACCTTTCCCCTTAAGCAAGCA
The DNA here is from genome assembly GCF_949987515.2 of Delphinus delphis. Taxonomy (NCBI): domain Eukaryota; kingdom Metazoa; phylum Chordata; class Mammalia; order Artiodactyla; family Delphinidae; genus Delphinus; species Delphinus delphis. Next base: position 4,706,231 of record NW_027192652.1, on the reverse strand, counting down.
TAAGTTGGTTTTCTAAATTTGAGACCCTGTTCTGTTTTGGAATTCAGTTCCTGTGTAGCCAAGTTTACATTCCGTGTATTAGTGATATCTTATGATGTTTCTTTTTCTGTGTGACGTATTTCAGTTAGAATCATCGTACCTGAATCCACTCATTATGCTGCTACGGGCCTGATGACATAGATTTCATTGCTGAGTGATACTGCATTGTACGTAAGTACCACAAGTTCTTTATCCATTTTTCACTTTCTGTGATATTGAACTTGTACGGTAAACGAGGTTCTTGTAAACAGAGGCGTCCCAAACTTTGGGGTGGCTGTGTCTTTTTGATTTTAATTTCCCTAAGCTATAGGACCATAAGTGGAAGTGCCCTAGGCTCTGTTGCTTTGTTTTTTAGATGTTTCAGGAAACACCATACACTTCTCCCGAGTGTCTGTTGGCAATTTACATCCCGCCCATCAGCATAACAAGGCTCCCAGTTCTCCATGGCCTGTCCTGCCTTTCTGGATTTTACACTTTTTTCAGATGGCCCTTTTGACCGGGGGGAAGTGAGACTTCATTGTAGTGCAGATTTCCTTTGCAAGCTTGCTTGGTTGGCCAAAAAGGGCGTATGCGTTTTTTCCTGAATATATTCAGAAAAAAACGCATACGCCCTTTTTGGCCAAGTGCATCATTGTGGACGTTCTGCCTCTTTTCCTATGCTTTCAATGCAATTGCATTCTACCTCCTGAAATCGGTTTCCTGCAATTCTGCCCCGCTTTCAAGTCCTCTTGGCAGCCTTACTTCAGTATATTTTTGGACGATAGCTGTCATTTATAACTCTGCAGGTTTGTGAATTACAGTGCCCCTGAGCTCCTTTCTTCAACTCGCTTTCTTTTGAGCTGGCCGCAACACCGCAGGATGGCTTCAGGCCCTAATCTGGTTCCGGCATGGCACGCTGAGCCTTTGGTTATTTCCTCTTCCTGGTGGGAAATGAGAGTTAAATTTGCCCGTCCAGACACCTCCAGCTAGTCTCTCATTGGTTCTCCCTATTCCTGTTCATCTTCCGCAGAAATTGCAAACTGGGCCAAACAGGAGGTTAAAGGCGTTGACTCTCCAAGTGCGGAGAGTGTTAGTAAAGCGTCTGGAATGTTGCACCCGAGTACCAGGGGAGGAAAACTGAGACATATTTGAACACGTCTCCCGTTCACACGGTTGATCATACTCTGGGTTCCACATACATGTTTTAGCTGAAGGAAGAATACCTTAAACCTGGAGAGTGGAGACCCGTGGAATGGGTACCATGCAATATGACTTCAAAGGGTCTTCATTTGCTCACCGAACCTCTCCAATCCTATCACTGCTGCATTTATGCCCCTGTACACACGCTTGATTCTCTTTTGGAGACATAGCAATCCATAGGTTTTAAGATATTTACTAGTCAGGTACATTCTTAGGCGTTTAATATGCGGTGTTGAGTCCATTTCGTTGAGCAAGGAGTAGCTCTTGTCTATTCCATATTTGGCTTAAGGAACTTTATCTGTGCTCATTTCAATCTCTGGTTTTATGCAGCACCCCAACTCACCTTTCCCCTTAAGCAAGCATAAGTTGGTTTTCTAAATTTGAGACCCTGTTCTGTTTTGGAATTCAGTTCCTGTGTAGCCAAGTTTACATTCCGTGTATTAGTTATATCTTATGATGTTTCTTTTTCTGTGTGACGTATTTCAGTTAGAATCATCGTAACTGAATCCACTCATTATGCTGCTACGGGCCTGATGACATAGATTTCATTGCTGAGTGATACTGCATTGTACGTAAGTACCACAAGTTCTTTATCCATTTTTCACTTTCTGTGATATTGAACTTGTACTGGAAACGAGGTTCTTGTAAACAGAGGCGTCCCAAACTTTGGGGTGGCTGTGTCTTTTTGATTTTAATTTCCCTAAGCTATAGGACCATAAGTGGAAGTGCCCTAGGCTCTGTTGCTTTGTTTTTTAGATGTTTCAGGAAACACCATACACTTCTCCCCAGTGTCTGTTGGCAATTTACATCCCGCCCATCAGCATAACAAGGCTCCCAGTTCTCCATGGCCTGTCCTGCCTTTCTGGATTTTACACTTTTTTCAGATGGCCCTTTTGACCGGGGGGAAGTGAGACTTCATTGTAGTGCAGATTTCCTTTGCAAGCTTGCTTGGTTGGCCAAAAAGGGCGTATGCGTTTTTTCCTGAATATATTCAGGAAAAAACGCATACGCCCTTTTTGGCCAAGTGCATCATTGTGGACGTTCTGCCTCTTTTCCTATGCTTTCAATGCAATTGCATTCTACCTCGTGAAATCGGTTCCTGCAATTCTGCCCCGCTTTCAAGTCCTCTTGGCAGCCTTACTTCAGTATATTTTTGGACGATAGCTGTCATTTATAACTCTGCAGGTTTGTGAATTACAGTGCCCCTGAGCTCCTTTCTTCAACTCGCTTTCTTGTGAGCTGGCCGCAACACCGCAGGATGGCTTCAGGCCCTAATCTGGTTCCGGCATGGCACGCTGAGCCTTTGGTTATTTCCTCTTCCTGGTGGGAAATGAGAGTTAAATTTGCCCGTCCAGACACCTCCAGCTAGTCTCTCATTGGTTCTCCCTATTCCTGTTCATCTTCCGCAGAAATTGCAAACTGGGCCAAACAGGAGGTTAAAGGCGTTGACTCTCCAAGTGCGGAGAGTGTTAGTAAAGCGTCTGGAATGTTGCACCCGAGTACCAGGGGAGGAAAACTGAGACATATTTGAACACGTCTCCCGTTCACACGGTTGATCATACTCTGGGTTCCACATACATGTTTTAGCTGAAGGAAGAATACCTTAAACCTGGAGAGTGGAGACCCGTGGAATGGGTACCATGCAATATGACTTCAAAGGGTCTTCATTTGCTCACCGATCCTCTCCAATCCTATCACTGCTGCATTTATGCCCCTGTACACACGCTTGATTCTCTTTCGGAGACATAGCAATCCATAGGTTTTAAGATATTTACTAGTCAGGTACATTCTTAGGCGTTTAATATGCGGTGTTGACTCCATTTCGTTGAGCAAGGAGTAGCTCTTGTCTATTCCATATTTGGCTTAAGGAACTTTATCTGTGCTCATTTCAATCTCTGGTTTTATGCAGCACCCCAACTCACCTTTCCCCTTAAGCAAGCATAAGTTGGTTTTCTAAATTTGAGACCCTCTTCTGTTTTGGAATTCATTTCCTGTGTAGCCAAGTTTACATTCCGTGTATTAGTTATATCTTATGATGTTTCTTTTTCTGTGTGACGTATTTCAGTTAGAATCATCGTAACTGAATCCACTCATTATGCTGCTACGGGCCTGATGACATAGATTTCATTGCTGAGTGATACTGCATTGTACGTAAGTACCACAAGTTCTTTATCCATTTTTCACTTTCTGTGATATTGAACTTGTACTGGAAACGAGGTTCTTGTAAACAGAGGCGTCCCAAACTTTGGGGTGGCTGTGTCTTTTTGATTTTAATTTCCCTAAGCTATAGGACCATAAGTGGAAGTGCCCTAGGCTCTGTTGCTTTGTTTTTTAGATGTTTCAGGAAACACCATACACTTCTCCCGAGTGTCTGTTGGCAATTTACATCCCGCCCATCAGCATAACAAGGCTCCCAGTTCTCCATGGCCTGTCCTGCCTTTCTGGATTTTACACTTTTTTCAGATGGCCCTTTTGACCGGGGGGAAGTGAGACTTCATTGTAGTGCAGATTTCCTTTGCAAGCTTGCTTGGTTGGCCAAAAAGGGCGTATGCGGTTTTTCCTGAATATATTCAGGAAAAAACGCATACGCCCTTTTTGGCCAAGTGCATCATTGTGGACGTTCTGCCTCTTTTCCTATGCTTTCAATGCAATTCCAGTCTACCTCCTGAAATCGGTTTCCTGCAATTCTGCCCCGCTTTCAAGTCCTCTTGGCAGCCTTACTTCAGTATATTTTTGGACGATAGCTGTCATTTATAACTCTGCAGGTTTGTGAATTACAGTGCCCCTGAGCTCCTTTCTTCAACTCGCTTTCTTTTGAGCTGGCCGCAACACCGCAGGATGGCTTCAGGCCCTAATCGGGTTCCGGCACGGCACGCTGAGCCTTTGGTTATTTCCTCTTCCTGGTGGGAAATGAGAGTTAAATTTGCCCGTCCAGACACCTCCAGCTAGTCTCTCATTGGTTCTCCCTATTCCTGTTCATCTTCCGCAGAAATTGCAAACTGGGCCAAACAGGAGGTTAAAGGCGCTGACTCTCCAAGTGGGGAGAGTGTTAGTAAAGCGTCTGGAATGTTGCACCCGAGTACCAGGGGAGGAAAACTGAGACATATTTGAACACGTCTCCCGTTCACACGGTTGATCATACTCTGGGTTCCACATGCATGTTTTAGCTGAAGGAAGAATACCTTAAACCTGGAGAGTTGAGACCCGTGGAATGGGTACCATGCAATGTGACTTCAAAGGGTCTTCATTTGCTCACCGAACCTCTCCAATCCTATCACTGCTGCGTTTATGCCCCTGTACACATGCTTGATTCTCTTTCAGAGACATAGCAATCCATAGGTTTTAAAATACTTACCAGTCAGGTACATTCTTAGGCATTTAATATGGTGTGTTGAGTCCATTTCGTTGAGCAAGGAGTAGCTCTTGTCTATTCCATATTTGGCTTAAGGAACTTTATCTGTGCTCATTTCAATCTCTGGTTTTATGCAGCACCCCAGCTCAACTTTACCCTTAAGCAAGCACAAGTTGGTTTTCTAAATTTGAGACCCTGTTCTGTTCTGTAATTCAGTTCCTGTGTAGCCAAGTTTACATTCCGTGTATTACTGATATCTTATGATGTTTCTTTTTCTGTGTGACTTATTTCAGTTAGAATCATCATACCTGAATCCACTCATTGTGCTGCTAAGGGCCTGATGACATAGATTTCATTGCTGAGTGATATTGCTTTGTAAGTAAATACCACAACTTCTTTATCCATTTTTCACTTTCTGCGATGTTGAACTTGTACTGTAAACGAGGTTCTTGTAAACAAAGCCGTTCCAACTTTGGGGTGTCTGTGTCTTTTTCATTTTAATTTCCGTATGCTATAGGACCATAATTGGAAATGCCCTTGGCTCTGTTGCTTTGTTTTCTAGATGTTTCAGGAAACACCATACACTTCTACCGAGTGTCTGTTGGCAATTTACATCCCGACCATCAGCATAACAAGGCTCCCAGTTCTCCATGGCCTGTCCTGCCTTTCTGGATTTTACACTTTTTTCAGATGGCCCTTTTGACCGGGGGGAAGTGAGACTTCATTGTAGTGCAGATTTCCTTTGCAAGCTTGCTTTGTTGGCCAAAACGGGCGTATGCGTTTTTTCCTGAATATATTCAGGAAAAAACGCATACGCTCTTTTTGTCCAAGTGCATCATTGTGGATGTTCTGCCTCTTTTCTTATGCTTTCAATGCAATTCCAATCTACCTCCTGAAATCGGTTTCCTGCAATTCTGCCCCGCTTTCAAGTCCTCTTGGCAGCCTTACTTCAGTATATTTTTGGACGATAGCTGTCATTTATAACTCTGCAGGTTTGTGAATTACAGTGCCCCTGAGCTCCTTTCTTCAACTCGCTTTCTTTTGAGCTGGCCGCAACACCGCAGGATGGCTTCAGGCCCTAATCGGGTTCTGGCACGGCACGCTGAGCCTTTGGTTATTTCCTCTTCCTGGTGGGAAATGTGAGTTAAATTTGCCCGTCCAGACACCTCCAGCTAGTCTCTCATTGGTTCTCCCTATTCCTGTTCATCTTCCGCAGAAATTGCAAACTGGGCCAAACAGGAGGTTAAAGGCGCTGACTCTCCAAGTGGGGAGAGTGTTAGTAAAGCGTCGTTAATGTTGCACCCGAGTACCAGGGGAGGAAAACTGAGACATATTTGAACACGTCTCCCGTTCACACGGTTGATCATACTCTGGGTTCCACATGCATGTTTTAGCTGAAGGAAGAATACCTTAAACCTGGAGAGTTGAGACCCGTGTAATGAGTACCATGCAATATGACTTCAAAGGGTCTTCATTTGCTCACCGAACCTCTCCAATCCTATCACTGCTGCGTTTATGCCCCTGTACACACGCTTGATTCTCTTTTGGAGACATAGCAATCCATAGGTTTTAAGATACTTACTAGTCAGGTACATTCTTAGGCGTTTAATATGGGGTGTTGAGTCCATTTCGTTGAGCAAGGAGTAGCTCTTGTCTATTCCATATTTGGCTTAAGGAACTTTATCTGTGCTCATTTCAATCTCTGGTTTTATGCAGCACCCCAACTCACCTTTACCCTTAAGCAAGCATAGGTTGCTTTTCTAAATTTGAGACCCTGTTCTGTTCTGTAATTCAGTTCCTGTGTAGCCAAGTTTACATTCCGTGTATTACTGATATCTTATGATGTTTCGTTTTCTGTGTGACTTATTTCAGTTAGAATCATCGTACCTGAATCCACTCATTATGCTGCTACGGGCCTGATGACATAGATTTCATTGCTGAGTGATACTACATTGTACGTAAGTACCACGAGTTCTTTATCCATTTTTCACTTTCTGTGATATTGAACTTGTACGGTAAACGAGGTTCTTGTAAACAGAGGCGTCCCAAACTTTGGGGTGGCTGTGTCTTTTTGATTTTAATTTCCCTATGCTATAGGACCATAAGTGGAAGTGCCCTAGGCTCTGTTGCTTTTTTTTTTATATGTTTCAGGAAACACCATACATTTCTCCCGAGTGTCTGTTGGCAATTTACATCCTGCCCATCAGCATAACATGGCTCCCAGTTCTCCATGGCCTGTCCTGCCTTTCTGGATTTTACACTTTTTTCAGATGGCCCTTTTGACCGGGGGGAAGTGAGACTTCATTGTAGTGCAGATTTCCTTTGCAAGCTTGCTTGGTTGGCCAAAAAGTGCGTATGCGTTTTTTCCTCAGTATGTTCAGGAAAAAACGCATACGCCCTTTTTGGCCAAGTGCATCATTGTGGACGTTCTGCCTCTTTTCCTATGCTTTCAATGCAATTGCAGTCTACCTCCTGAAATCGGTTTTCTGCAATTCTGCCCCGCTTTCAAGTCCTCTTGGCAGCCTTACTTCAGTATATTTTTGGACGATAGCTGTCATTTATAACTCTGCAGGTTTGTGAATTACAGTGCCCCTGAGCTCCTTTCTTCAACTCGCTTTCTTGTGACCTGTCCGCAACACCGCAGGATGGCTTCAGGCCCTAATCTGGTTCCGGCACGACACGCTGAGCCTTTGGTTATTTCCTCTTCCTGGTGGGAAATGAGAGTTAAATTTGCCCGTCCAGACACCTCCAGCTAGTCTCTCATTGGTTCTCCGTATTCCTGTTCATCTTCCGCAGAAATTGCAAACTGGGCCAAACAGGAGGTTAAAGGCGCTGACTCTCCAAGTGGGGAGAGTGTTAGTAAAGCGTCTGGAATGTTGCACCCGAGTACCAGGGGAGGAAACCTGAGACATATTTGAAAACGTCTCCCGTTCCCACGGTTGATCATACTCTGGGTTCCACATGCATGTTTTAGCTGAAGGAAGAATACCTTAAACCTGGAGAGTTGAGACCCGTGGAATGGGTACCATGCAATATGACTTCAAAGGGTCTTCATTTGCTCACCGAAACTCTCCAATCCCATCACTGCTGCGTTTATGCCCCTGTACACATGCTTGACTCTCTTTCGGAGACATAGCAATCCATAGGTTTTAAGATACTTACTAGTCAACTACAATCTTAGGCATTTAATATGCGGTGTTGAGTCCATTTCGTTGAGCAAGGAGTAGCTCTTGTCTATTCCATATTTGGCTTAAGGAACTTTATCTGTGCTCATTTCAATCTCTGGTTTTATGCAGCACCCCAACTCACCTTTACCCTTAAGCAAGCATAAGTTGGTTTTCTAAATTTGAGACCCTGTTCTGTTTTGGAATTCAGTTCCTGTGTAGCCAAGTTTACATTCCGTGTATTACTGATATCTTATGATGTTTCTTTTTCTGTGTGACTTATTTCAGTTAGAATCATCGTACCTGAATCCACTCATTATGCTGCTACGGGCCTGATGACATAGATTTCATTGCTGAGTGATACTGCATTGTACGTAAGTACCACAAGTTCTTTATCCATTTTTCACTTTCTGTGATATTGAATTTGTACGGTAAACGAGGTTCTTGTAAACAGAGGCGTCCCAAACTTTGGGGTGGCTGTGTCTTTTTGATTTTAATTTCCCTAAGCTATAGGACCATAAGTGGAAGTGCCCTAGGCTCTGTTGCTTGGTTTTTTAGATGTTTCAGGAAACACCATACACTTCTCCCGAGTGTCTGTTGGCAATTTACATCCCGCCCATCAGCATAACAAGGCTCCCAGTTCTCCATGGCCTGTCCTGCCTTTCTGGATTTTACACTTTTTTCAGATGGCCCTTTTGACCGGGGGGAAGTGAGACTTCATTGTAGTGCAGATTTCCTTTGCAAGCTTGCTTGGTTGGCCAAAAAGTGCGTATGCGTTTTTTCCTGGATATATTCAGGAAAAAACGCATACGCCCTTTTTGGCCAAGTGCATCATTGTGGACGTTCTGCCTCTTTTCCTATGCTTTCAATGTAATTCCAGTCTACCTCCTGAAATAGGTTTCCTGCAATTCTGCCCCGCTTTCAAGTCCTCTTGGCTGCCTTACTTCAGTATATTTTTGGACGATAGCTGTCATTTATAACTCTGCAAGTTTGTGAATTACAGTGCCCCTGAGCTCCTTTCTTCAACTCGCTTTCTTTTGAGCTGGCCGCAACACCACAAGATGGCTTCAGGCCCTAATCTGGTTCCGGCATGGCACGCTGAGCCTTTGGTTATTTCCTCTTCCTGGTGGGAAATTAGAGATAAATTTGCCCGTCCAGACACCTCCAGCTAGTCTCTCATTGGTTCTCGCTATTCCTGTTCATCTTCCGCAGAAATTGCAAACTGGGCCAAACAGGAGGTTAAAGGTGCTGACTCTCCAAGTGGGGAGAGTGTTAGTAAAGCGTCTGGAATGTTGCACCCGAGTACCAGTGGAGGAAAACTGAGACATACTTGAACACGTCTCCCGTTCACACGGTTGATCATACTCTGGGTTCCACATGCATGTTTTAGCTGAAGGAAGAATACCTTAAACCTGGAGAGTTGAGACCCGTGTAATGGGTACCATGCAATATGACTTCAAAGGGTCTTCATTTGCTCACCAAAACTCTCCAATCCTATCACTGCTGCGTTTATGCCCCTGTACACACACTTGATTCTCTTTCGGAGACATAGCAATCCATAGGTTTTAAGATACTTACTAGTCAGGTACATTCTTAGGTGTTTAATATGGGGTGTTGAGTCCATTTCGTTGAGCAAGGAGTAGCTCTTGTCTATTCCATATTTGGCTTAAGGAACTTTATCTGTGCTCATTTCAATCTCTGGTTTTATGCAGCACCCCAACTCACCTTTCCCCTTAAGCAAGCATAAGTTGGTTTTCTAAATTTGAGACCCTGTTCTGTTTTGGAATTCAGTTCCTGTGTAGCCAAGTTTACATTCCGTGTATTAGTGATACCTTATGATGTTTCGTTTTCTGTGTGACTTATTTCAGTTAGAATCATCGTACCTGAATCCACTCATTATGCTGCTACGGGCCTGATGACATAGATTTCATTGCTGAGTGATACTGCATTGTACATAAGTACCACAAGTTCTTTATCCATTTTTCACTTTCTGTGATATTGAACTTGTACGGTAAACGAGGTTCTTGTAAACAGAGGCGTCCCAAACTTTGGGGTGGCTGTGTCTTTTTGATTTTAATTTCCCTAAGCTACAGGACCATAAGTGGAAGTGCCCTAGGCTCTGTTGCTTTGTTTTTTAGATGTTTCAGGAAACACCATACACTTCTCCCGAGTGTCTGTTGGCAATTTACATCCCGCCCATCAGCATAACAAGGCTCCCAGTTCTCCATGGCCTGTCCTGCCTTTCTGGATTTTACACTTTTTTCAGATGGCCCTTTTGACCAGGTGGAAGTGAGACTTCATTGTAGTGCAGATTTCCTTTGCAAGCTTGCTTGGTTGGCCAAAAAGGGCGTATGCGTTTTTTCCTGAATATATTCAGGAAAAAACGCATACGCCCTTTTTGCCTAAGTGCATCATTTTCGAGGTTCTGACTCTCTTCATATGTTTTCAATGCAATTCCAGTCTACCTCCTGAAATCGGTTTCCTGCAATTCTGCCTTGCTTTCAATGCCTCTTCATAGCCTTACCTCAATATATTTTTTGAAAATAGTTGGCCTTTATAACTGCAGGTTTTTGCATTGCAGTGGCCCTTAGCTCCATTTTTCAGCTCTTATTTTTGTGGTCTTGCCCCATAACCACAGGATTCCTTGAAGCCCTATTTTTCTTCTGGGGCACCTTGCTGTGCCTTTGGTTAATTCTTCTTACTGATGTGACATTAGAGTGACATGTGCCCATTGAAACCGCTACAGCTAGTTTCTCACTGGTTCCCCCTATTCCCATTCATCCTCTGCACTAACTGCAGACTGTGCGATACCAGAACTTAAAGGCATTGACTCCATGTGGGGATGTTGTTAGTAAAGCAGCTGGAATGTCGATCCGGAGCCCCAGGAGAGGAAAAATGAGGTGCGTTTTAGAAACCTTTCCCGATCATATGGTATACCAGTCGCTGGGTTTCCCAAGCATGGTTTAGCTGTAGGAAGATTCCCTTCAACCTGGAGTGTTGGGACCCTTGGAATGAGTAACATGAAGTATTGCATTAAACTTTCAGCAGTTGCTCACCAAAGCTCACCAATCCTCTCAGCCCCAAGTGTCCAACCTTATGTCTTATCCAGCTGTGGGTTTATATGTGGTCAATCCAGGTTGCATCACAGCCCCTGAGCGAATTTTGTAAGAATTTTTCTCTCTTTCATTGTTTCAGCGTTTTGTTTTTAAAATTTATTTCTATAATGGGGTTTAGCTCATTTTCACTGCTGTGTTTGTGCCGCTCTGCACACCCTTGATTCCCTTATGGAGATATATCAATACATGGGTTTTAAGATTCTTATTACTCAGATATATTTCTCTGCGGTGTATAGGGTGTGTTGAGGCCAGTTCATTGAGCAAGGTGTAGATCTTGTCTAATACCTATTTGGTTTATTGAACGGTATCTGTGCTAATTTCAAACTCTGGTTTTATGCATCACCCCACCTCTCCTTTCCCCTTAAGCTGACATAAGTGTGTTTTCTAAATGTGAGACACTGTTCTGTTCTGTAATTCATTTCTTGTGCAGCCATATTTACCCTCCCTCTATAAGTGATATCTTATGATATGTTTCTTTTTCTGTTTGACTTATTTCAAGTAGTATTATCGGACCTAAATCCACTCTTTATCCTTCTACTAGCCTTATTACATTGATTTCATGGTGAAGAGATATTCCATTGTACATAAGTACCACATCTTCTTTATCCATTGTTCTCTTTCCTGGGATATTTAAGGTGTACTGAAGTTGAGGTTCTTGTAAACAGAGTAGCCCTAAACTGTGGTGTGCTTGTGTCTTGTTGATTTTTAGACTTCCCTAGATATACTCCCATGATTGGAAGTGTCCTATGCTCTGTAGCTCTGTTTTTTAGATGATTTAGGAACCACCATACACTTCTCCAGAGTGGCTCTCGGCAGTTCACACACTGCCCATCAGCGTATAAAGGCTCCCTGTTCTCCATGGCCTGTCCTGCATTTCTGGTTTTTACAATTTTTTAGGATGGCCCTTCTGACCGGTGGGAAGTGAGACTTCTTTGTTGTGCACATTTGCATTGCTTGCTTGCTTCGTTGCCCATAAAGTGCGTATGCGTTTTTTCCTGGATATAATCAGGAAAAAACGCATACGCCCTTTTGGGCCAACTGCATCATTGTCGAAATTCTGCCGCTTTTCATGTGCGTTAAAGACGAGTCCAATCTATCTCTTGAAATCTGTTTCTTGCAATTCTGTCTTGCATTCAGATCCTCTTCTTTGCCTTACCTCAACATATTTTTGGACGTTAGTTTTCATTTATAACTCTGCAGGTTTGTGAATTGCAGTGACCCTGAGCTCCATTTTTTAAGTTGCTCTTTTGTGAGCTGGCCTCAAACCCGCAGGATTGCTTCAGGCCCTATTTTGGCTCCGGCGAGGCAGGCTGAGCCTTTCTTTAATTCTTATTCTTAATGGGAAATTAGAGTGATATGTGCCCGTCTAAACCCCTACAACTCTTCTCTCATTGGTTCCCCCTCTTCCCGTTCATCCTCCTCACAATTTGCAAAATGTGTGAAACAGAAGTTTAAATGTGCTGATTCTCCAAGTGGGGAGATTCTAAGTAGCGTGGCTGGAATGGTGAACAGGAGCACCAGGAGAGGATAAATGAGGTGCATTTTAGACACATCTCCCGATCACATGGTGTACAGTCCTCTGGGTTTTCCATGCATGTTTTAGCTGTAGGAAGATCCCTTGAACCTGCAGATTTGGGACCCATTGAATGGGTACCAGGTAGTATTACTTTAAAGGGTGTGCATTTCCTCACCCAACCTCACATTTCTCTTAGCGCAAACAGTTTCCAGCCTTATGTCTCATCCTGCTGTGGGTCTAGATGTGTTCAATCCATGTTGCATCACCGTCCCTGAGGAAAAGTTGTAAGAGGTTTTCTCTGTCTCTCTGTCGTTTATTTTTTTCAATTTATTACTATATTGGTTACAGCTGATTTTCAAAGCTCTGTTTCTTGCTGCTGTACATCCACTTGATTCACGTACAGAGAGACATCAATAAATTCTTTTTCAGATTCTTACCAGTCGTATATATTCTTTTCCGGTGACTTGAGTGTGCTGAGTGCAGTTCTTTTAGCTACCGTGTAGGCCTTGTTGATTATCAGTTTGGTATTTGGAATGGTATCTTTGCTAATTTCAACCTCCTGGATGATGCCTCACCCCTCCCCACCTTTCCCGTTTAGCAGCCTGATGCGTGTTTTCTACATATTTGACTATGTTTTTGTTTTGTAATTTATTTCATGTGTAGCCATTTTGGATTCCACCTTTAAGTGATATCTTATGATATGTGTCTTCTTCTTTTTGAATTCTGTCACTTAGAATGATCATACGTAACTCCTCCGGAGTTGTTACAACTGGCCATATTTCATTGATTTCCAGGCTGAATAATATTCCACTCTACCTAAGTACCACATCTCTATCCATTTTTTCCCTCCAGAGACATTGAAGTTATATCCTAGTCGAGGATCTTTTAAACAGAGAGGGGGTAAACATTGGGGTGCCTGTGTCCTCTCGATTTTTGTTTTTCCCAAGATATACGCCCATGAGTGCAAGTGCCCTATGCTCTGTAGCTCATTTTTTAGATGCTTTAGTAAACACAATACACTTCTCCAGAATGGCCGTTGGCAATATACATTTCCACTATAAGTCTCACAGGGCTCCCTCTTCTCGTTGCCCTGTCCTGCATTTCTGTTGTTTACGCTTTATGAGGATGGCTCTTCTGACTGATGCGAAGTGATATCTTTTGTGGTATTGACTTCCAGTGCCCACCTGTTTGGTTGGCTAAAAAAGTGTATGCCCTTTTCTTGAATATATACAGAAAAGAACGCATACACCCTTTTTGGCCAACTGCAATGTTGGCAATGTTCAGCTCCTTTTCTTGTGCTTAATGGCGAGTCCTTTCTACCTCCTCAAATCCCTTTCCTGCCATTCTCCCTTGCTTACAAGTCCTTTTCTCTGACTTTCCTCAAGACATTTTTCAGTGATGGATATTTTCAACTCTGCAGTTTTGTGAATTTTACTGCCCCTGAGTTCCATTGTTCAACTCGTGTTTATGGGAACTGGCCACAAAGCAGCGGGATTTCCTCAAGCCCTATACTGTTTCCATGGGCAACCCTAGCCTTTGGTCAATTCGTCTTCCTGATTGGAAATTAGAGTGACATGTGCCTGTCTGAACACCTAGGACTTGTCTCTCATTGTTCCTCATCCTTCCGCTTCATCCTCTGGACAAATTCCAAACTGTACGCAACAGGATGTTGACAGTGCTGACATCTCCAAGTGGGGAGACTGTTAGTAAAGACGCTGGAGGGGTGAACCCGAGCACCAGGAGATGAGGAGATGAGATGCCTTTTCCAAACTCTTCCCGATCAGACGGTATACCATCCTCTGGGTGTGACAGACATGTTTTAGCAGTAGGAAGAGTCCCATTCATGTAAGGAGAACACCAGGGCTTTTTCAAAATCAGTGTCTCCCCGAAACCCAAACTGGGGAAGTTTTTAAGCTACGGCTACACATATGTTCATTAAGGGCCTTGGGAAGTAGGCAGAGTCCAAACTTTAGATGATTGAAGTCTTCAGGGTCAGAAGCACTCACCACCAGCTTCCCTTAGGCTACACTTTAACTGTCATTGATAGATGATGTCAATAAAAATATCTATTCTTTTTCAGATTATTTCCCCTTATAGGTTATTGCAAAATGTTGAGTGTAGTTCCCTGTGCTATACAGTAGTTCCTTGTTGATGATCTATTTTATACATAGCAGTGTGTATGTGTTCATTCCAAACTGTTAATTTATCCCTCCTCCCACCTTTCCCCTTTGGTAATAATAAATTATAAGATTTTATACTTCTCAGAAATGGGGGAGCTGAAAGAGAGGTATCATTTTCAATGGAAAAGCATTTAAAACAAGATTGAAGGTTTAACCAAGATTATTAGCTGTACATCCTTGGAAAGAAATCACTTCGTTTCTCTAATATTGACCTGACAAATAAGACAAACCTTTTCACTGAACTTGCTTATAAAAAGTGATGGAAATATCAAATGGAAGTGTTAAAAACATCTTATTTTACCCGAGCCTTATACACTGTTCTATGTTAACTACAGTTTGGCTCACACATCTGTTCATTGAGGTTACAATAGTCTCAATTTCTGTTACTGATCCTCCAGAGTGGACCCCAACAAGTGTCCCCCTGCCCAGTGTCATTGGGGCCAACAGATCGAGACTGAGTTTGGTTCACAAGCAAAGGAAACTTTATATTTTGATCAGAGAATGGAGAGGTGAGAGCATGCACTACCCCGTGGGCTGTGGGCTGGGCTGCTGTGTAGAGATCCTGTCAGAGTCAGTGGGAGGGAGGGAGGCGGCGGAGCTCTCGAGGGCCGGGTTGGCTGTAGCTCAGGCTCTATATCGTGGAGTCTGCACTGGGCCCCAGGAGCTGAGGTGTCGACCCAGCCATTCTGCACTAGGAAATCTGGTCTGAAGTGCCGGGTGTGGAAGCTCTGCATGCGGGACCCTAGGAGCACGTGAAATTAGACAAAGCACAAAGGATAAAAAAGGTTAGACTTGACTTTATTGCCCAGATTCTATTTTTATCTCCCAGGGATTTTTAATGGGCTTTGCTGGGGACAAACCCCTCCTCTGCCTTTTGTCCCATTCCTCATTCTTGGAGTGCTGAGGGTGCAGACTCTTCTTCTGTAACTGCTGAGTGCTGAGTTGGGAGCCCTCATACCCTGGGGCGAGGGTCAGAGCTTCTCCCCAGCAGCCTCCCGGTGACGTTGATTGTCCCCAGGACCCCTGCCTCCCTGCTCGTCCACCTGAGCACCAGCATTGGAAGTGTTATAGATTCTAATGACCTTTAAGGGTCCAGGAAAGAGATGTGCAGAGACGCTGTGGGGGCCGGTTTCACCCCGCCCCACATTTGTTCGGCCACCTTAGGCTGACCGTCTCTGCCAGCCTAGATGCTCTGACCAGTAGTCTGCGCTTTCTTCAATTAGGCCCCTGAATTAACGTACAAACAGCACCAGGTGTCAGAGCCCTGCCCGCTCAACTCCCAGACAGTCCAGGGTCAGTGGTGATCAAGGACCATGATGGCTACTGAGTCAACAGCCTTTTGAAGTAAACAGGAGTCCAGCCGGTCTTATTGGCCACCATCATCACGGTGTCTGTAGGCTTTTCTATGGTGACAGTGTGATATACGGTTCCCCCGCCAAGATTATTAGCTCCCCTCTGGGTGCAGTAAGTCCTGCAAGCAGTAGTCTACTCTTTTGGGACACACTCTTGTTGTTTTATGAGAGAAACTCCAGGTCAAGTGATGTTCACACGAGTCGTCATGGTGCCCTGTTGCCCCCGGTTATCTCTCTGGATGTTGGAGTTGGAGGGCCTCCTCACTCGAGGTCGGTGTGCCCACGGAGCGAACCCTGCAACTTCAGGGCATGGTTGGTGGTTAGGATCACCACGTGGGGTCCTTTTCCCTTAGGAGGGAGGTGGCCTTTTGGGCTGCTGATTTCCAGGTTTTTAGATACCGCCAGTATCTTGGCCAGATGTGGCAGTGGGCCAAGCCCCTTAGTGACCGTAGTTTATCCTACCTGGATGGCATTCTTGCATTGTTCCATTTCAAGTGGTCCCAGTTTTTGCACTAATTCTCCAATGGCGATTCACCTTTCACCAGGAATGTAAAGGTCAAAGGGTTTAGCTAAATTAGGGAGTTCCAGGGCAAGGGTCTGAATTGACTGCTCTTTCCATTCTTGAAAGGCCACTTCTGGATTCTATTCAAAAGGATCATCATCTTTTCCTTTCAGTGTTTCATATAGAGGCCCAGCTAGTAGACTGTAGCTAGGGATCCAGAAGCAGCAAACCCTGGCGTCCCCAGGAACCCCTAAGCTGTCTTCTAGTTTTAGAAAAGGGTAAGGTTGAAAATGGTTTCTTCCCTTTCCTGGGATGGGCTTCTCTGACCTTCTGTGAGAATGAAGCCCAGGCAGGTCACCGCAGTCTGTGATATTTGAGCTTTTTCTTGGACAACTTCTATCCTTTATTGGCTTGGTAGTTCAGAGGCCTCCTTAGTAGGGCTGGTGATCAGAATGTCGTCTGCATATTGAAGGAGGGTTTCCTTTTCCAGAGGTAGAACTTTTAGGTCTTTAGCTAAGCTTTCCCCAAAGATGGTGTGGGAATTTTTGCACCCTTGGGGCCAGACGGCCCGGAAGTATTGTTTTAGTTGTATGTTGAGTCCTGCCACTCACAAGCCAAAATTTCTTGTGACTCTGGGACTAATGGAATACAAAAGAAGGCATCATTGAAGACTAATACAGAATACCATGTCCTGGTGGTTGGTAGAATGACCAGCAGGGTGTAGGAATTAGGAGCAACTGGAGGTATATCCTCAGTGGCTTCACTGACTGTCCTGACATCCTTTACCAGGTCCCCAGCAGCCCATGGGACTCTCGTGGTCAGACCAATCCCAGAATATGGAGCTCACCTGGGCAGGTACCCCACCCCCACCCCAGCCCACGGGGCTCTCGTGGTCAGGCCCCTCCCAGGATACAGAGCTACCCTTGCAGGTACCGTGGCAGGGCTGGGCACACAGGAACCGTGCACATAGCCCTCATTGCAGAGCACCCCCAGCTCACCTGTCGCTCAGAGCTGACACAGAGCACCTCAGAGCAGGACTTGAACTAACAAACAGCAGCTGCGACAGGTCTGTGACCCTGGGCATCACTCCGTGAGGCCTCCCTCCACCTGGTCTTCCAGAGACTTCCACTGCACCCGGGGCACCAGGCCTCTGTCTCCAACCACCACCCACCCCTCCTCTCCCTGACTCCTGGGTTCCTCTCATTAGGAGAGGGTTTTCTTCAAGTTGTCTCCCACTCATGGGCCAGATAAAATGATTAGAAAACAAGCCAAAGCTGCAGCCCCTTGTCTATCCTGACTCTCAGGAGCCCACACCTGTTCCTTGGACCTGGCCGGTTCAGCAAGTTCCATTTTCTGCAACTGTGAGCCCCTGAGGGGTGATGATTGGCTGACCTGGGCAGCCTTACCGTGCCGGCCAGCCCTCCCCAGGTGTGCCTGGGTTGAGATCAATATAAATACCACTCCAGGCAGCAAGAGTCCCTGCAGCCGTGCCTGACGCCATTTTCTCTGCCCTGTCAGCAGTCTCGGGGCTGGGCTGGTGGGAGGGAGTGAGAGGTCACGGCTTTGTGGGTGGCCCAGTGTGAGTGGGGCTCTGCTGGACTTTCTGCAGCACTTGCCAGGCTGCCACCTGCTAAAGAAGAGGATGTGTCACCCATACCTGCTGCTGGAATTTCTCCCTGGGCAGAGGTGAGGAAGGAAAAAAGCAGTGGGGGCAGGGACAGGACGGGTATCTCAGGCAGGGAAATGGAAATCTTCCAGAAGAGCACCCAGGTCCAGGACCATCCTGGCTGGCCTGCAGGCACCAAGTCGGCTGGCATGCTGTCACTCGTGTGGCTCTATGGCCCTTCCTCTAGGCTTTCAAGTCCTTGTATATATTCAGGTGTTTTACCTGGGACGGGTGGGAATAGTTCAGCAGCAACTGGCCTGGGGCTCAGCTCACGTTTACTCACAGATGCCTCGGCACGGTGCCCCAGCTTTGCAATGAGGACGCTTGTTGCATGGGGGCTGCTGGCTGAATGGGAGACGATTCCCCACCACTGACCAACTTCAGAATTGTTTACAACTGGAGCAAGTGCCCTGATACGGTTTTCCTCTGTGTAACTGGTGGGTTCTGTGTTTTATTTCTCTTTTTCGTTTTTGGTTCAAGGTAGATTTTATTCCTCTTTTTTGTATTTACAGATATAAGCATGGAAATAATTTATTCATATAAATACATGTATGTGCAGGGAATAATTGTTTTTTCTGTTTTATTTTTTAAATTTTATTTCTTTTTAATTTTGAATTTTATTTTATATTTTTATACAGCAGGTTCTTATTGGTTATCTATTTTATACATATAAATGTATACATGCCAATCTCAGTCTCTCAACTCCTCCCACCACCACCCCCCCAACAGCTTTCCCCCCTTGTTGTCCATACGTTTGTTGTGTACATCTGTTGCTCTATTTATGCCTTGCAAAATGGTTAATCTGTACAGTTTTTCTAGGTTCCACATATATGCATGAATATACAAGATTTGTTTTTCTCTTTCTGACTTACTTCACTCTGTATGACAGTCTCTAGATCCATCGACGTCTCTACAAATGACCCAATTTCATTCCTTTTCATGGCTTAGTAATATTCCATTTTATATATGTACCACAGCTTTATGCATTCGTCTGTCTGTGGGCATTTAGGTTGCTTCCATTACCTCGATATTGTAAATAGTGATGCAATGAACATTGTGGTGAATGACTCTTTTTGATTTATGGTTTTGTCTGGGTATATGTCCAGTACTGGGATTGCTGTATCATATGGTAATTCTATTGTTAGTTTCTTAAGAAATTCCATATTGTTCTCCATAATGACTGTATCAATTTATATTCCCAACAATAGTGGAAGAGGGTTCCTTTTCTCCACACCCTTTCCAGCATTTTTTGTTTGTACATTTTCTATGATGCCTATTCTAGCAGGTGTGAGGTGATACCTCATTGTTGAATCCATTTCGTTGAGCAAGGGGTAGGTCTTGTCTATTACATATTTGGCTTAAGGAACGGTATCTGTGCTAATTTCAAACTCTGCTTTTATGCAGCACCCCAACTCACCTTCCCCCTTAAGCAGGCATAAGTTGGTTTTCTAAACTTGAGACCCTGTTCTGTTTTGTAATTCAGTTCATGTGTAGCCAAGTTCACATTCCGTGTATTAGTGATAACTTATGATGTTTCTTTTTCTGTGTGACTTATTTCACTTAGAATCATCGTGCCTCAATCCACTCATTGTGCTGGTACGGGCCTGGTGACATAGATTTCATTGCTGAGTGGTATTCTGTTGTACATAAGTACCGCAAATTCTTTATCCATTATTTGCACTCTGGGATATTTAACTTGTGCCGTAGAAGAGATTTCTGTAAAAAGAGCCGTCCCAAATTTTGGGGTGCTGTGTCTTTTTGATTTTAATTTCCCTAAGCTATAGGACCATAAGTGGAAGTGCCCTAGGCTCTGTTGCTTTGTTTTTTAGATAATTCAGGAAACACCATACACTTCTCCCGAGTGTCTGTTGGCAATTTACATCCCGCCCATCAGCATAACAAGGCTCCCAGTTCTCCATGGCCTGTCCTGCCTTTCTGGATTTTACACTTTTTTCAGATGGCCCTTTTGACCGGGGGGAAGTGAGACTTCATTGTAGTGCAGATTTCCTTTGCAAGCTTGCTTGGTTGGCCAAAAAGGGCGTATGCGTTTTTTCCTGAATATATTCAGGAAAAAACGCATACGCCCTTTTTGGCCAAGTGCATCACTGTGGACGTTCTGCCTCTTTTCCTATGCTTTCAATGCAATTGCAGTCTACCTCCTGAAATCGGTTTCCTGCAATTCTGTCCCGCTTTCAAGTCCTCTTGGCAGCCTTACTTCAGTATATTTTTGGACGATAGCTGTCATTTATAACTCTGCAGGTTTGTGAATTACAGTGCCCCTGAGCTCCTTTCTTCAACTCGCTTTCTTTTGAGCTGGGCGCAACACCGCAGGATGGCTTCAGGCCCTAATCTGGTTCCGGCACGGCATGCTGAGCCTTTGGTTATTTCCTCTTCCTGGTGGGAAATGAGAGTTAAATTTGCCCTTCCAGACACCTCCAGCTAGTCTCTCATTGGTTCTCCCTATTCCTGTTCATCTTCCGCAGAAATTGCAAACTGGGCCAAACAGGAGGTTAAAGGGACTGACTCTCCAAGTCGGGAGAGTGTTAGTAAAGTGTCTGGAATGTTGCACCCGAGTACCAGGGGAGGAGAACTGAGACATATTTGAACACGTCTCCCGTTCACACGGTTGATCATACTCTGGGTTCCACATGCATGTTTTAGCTGAAGGAAGAATACCTTAAACCTGGAGAGTTGAGACCTGTGTAATGGGTACCATGCAATATGACTTCAAAGGGTCTTCATTTGCTCACCGAACCTCTCCAATCCTATCACTGCTGCATTTATGCCCCTGTACACATGCTTGATTTTCTTTTGGAGACATAGCAATCCATAGGTTTTAAGACACTTACTAGTCAGGTACATTCTTAGGCGTTTAATATGCGGTGTTGTGTCCATTTCGTTGAGCAAGGAGTAGCTCTTGTCTATTCCATATTTGGCTTAAGGAACTTTATCTGTGCTCATTTCAATCTCTGGTTTTATGCAGCACCCCAACTCACCTTTACCCTTAAGCAAGCGTAAGTTGATTTTCTAAATTTGAGACCCTGTTCTGTTCTGTAATTCAGTTCCTGTGTAGCCAAGTTTACATTCCGTGTATTACTGATATCTTATGATGTTTCTTTTTCTGTGTGACTTATTTCAGTTAGAATCATCATACCTGAATCCACTCATTGTGCTGCTAAGGGCCTGATGACATAGATTTCATTGCTGAGTGATATTGCTTTGTAAGTAAATACCACAACTTCTTTATCCATTTTTCACTTTCTGCGATGTTGAACTTGTACTGTAAACGAGGTTCTTGTAAACAGAGGCGTCCCAAACTTTGGGGTGGCTGTGTCTTTTTCATTTTAATTTCCCTAAGCTATAGGACCATAAGTGGAAGTGCCCTAGGCTCTGTTGCTTTGTTTTTTAGATGTTTCAGGAAACACCATACACTTCTCCCGAGTGTCTGTTGGCAATTTACATCCCGCCCATCAGCATAACAAGGCTCCCAGTTCTCCATGGCCTGTCCTGCCTTTCTGGATTTTACACTTTTTTCAGATGGCCCTTTTTACAGGGGGGAAGTGAGACTTCATTGTAGTGCAGATTTCCTTTGTAAGCTTGCTTGGTTGGCCAAAAAGGGCGTATGCGTTTTTTCCTGAATATATTCAGGAAAAAACGCATACGCCCTTTTTGGCCAAATGCATCATTGTGGACGTTCTGCCTCTTTTCCTATGCTTTCAATGCAATTCCAGTCTACCTCCTGAAATCGGTTTCCTGCAATTCTGCCCTGCTTTCAAGTCCTCTTGGCAGGCTTACTTCAGTCTATTTTTGGACGATAGCTGTCATTTATAACACTGCAGGTTTGTGAATTACAGTGCCCCTGAGCTCCTTTCTTCAACTCGCTTTCTTGTGAGCTGGCCGCAACACCGCAGGATGGCTTCAGGCCCTAATCTGTTTCCGGAACGGCACGCTGAGCCTTTGGTTAATTCCTCTTCCTGGTGGGAAATGAGAGTTAAATTTGCCCGTCCAGACACCTCCAGCTAGTCTCTCATTGGTTCTCGCTATTCCTGTTCATCTTCCGCAGAAATTGCAAACTGGGCCAAACAGGAGGTTAAAGGGACTGACTCTCCAAGTCGGGAGAGTGTTAGTAAAGTGTCTGGAATGTTGCACCCGAGTACCAGGGGAGGAGAACTGAGACATATTTGAACACGTCTCCCGATCACATGGTTGATCATACTCTGGGTTCCACATGCATGTTTTAGCTGAAGGAAGAATACCTAAAACCTGGGTAGTTGAAACCCGTGGAATGGGTACCATGCAATATGATTTCAAAGGGTCTTCATTTGCTCACCGAACCTCTCCAATCCTATCACTGCTGCGTTGATGCCCCTGTACACATGCTTGATTCTCTTTCGGAGACATAGCAATCTATAGGTTTTAAGATACTTACTAGTCAGGTACATTCTTAGGCGTTTAATATGCGGTGTTGAGTCCATTTCGTTGAGCAAGGAGTAGCTCTTGTCTATTCCATATTTGGCGTAAGGAACTTTATCTGTGCTCATTTCAATCTCTGGTTTTATGCAGCACCCCAACTCACCTTTACCCTTAAGCAAGCATAAGTTGGTTTTCTAAATTTGAGACCCTGTTCTGTTCTGTAATTCAGTTCCTGTGTAGCCAAGTTTACATTCCGTGTATTACTGATATCTTATGATGTTTCTTTTTCTGTGTGACTTATTGCAGTTAGAATCATCATACCTGAATCCACTCATTGTGCTGCTAAGGGCCTGATGACACAGATTTCTTTGCTGAGTGATACTGCATTGTACGTAAGTACCACAAGTTCTTTATCCATTTTTCACTTTCTGTGATATTGAACTTGTACGGTAAACGAGGTTCTTGTAAACGGAGGTGTCCCAAACTTTGGGGTGGCTGTGTCTTTTTGATTTTAATTTCCCTAAGCTATAGGACCATAAGTGGAAGTGCCCTAGGCTCTGTTGCTTTGTTTTTTAGATAATTCAGGAAACACCATACACTTCTCCCGAGTGTCTGTTGGCAATTTACATCCCGCCCATCAGCATAACAAGGCTCCCAGTTCTCCATGGCCTGTCCTGCCTTTCTGGATTTTACACTTTTTTCAGATGGCCCTTTTGACCGGGGGGAAGTGAGACTTCATTGTAGTGCAGATTTCCTTTGCAAGCTTGCTTGGTTGGCCAAAAAGGGCGTATGCGTTTTTTCCTGAATATATTCAGGAAAAAACGCATACGCCCTTTTTGGCCAAGTGCATCACTGTGGACGTTCTGCCTCTTTTCCTATGCTTTCAATGCAATTGCAGTCTACCTCCTGAAATCGGTTTCCTGCAATTCTGTCCCGCTTTCAAGTCCTCTTGGCAGCCTTACTTCAGTATATTTTTGGACGATAGCTGTCATTTATAACTCTGCAGGTTTGTGAATTACAGTGCCCCTGAGCTCCTTTCTTCAACTCGCTTTCTTTTGAGCTGGGCGCAACACCGCAGGATGGCTTCAGGCCCTAATCTGGTTCCGGCACGGCATGCTGAGCCTTTGGTTATTTCCTCTTCCTGGTGGGAAATGAGAGTTAAATTTGCCCTTCCAGACACCTCCAGCTAGTCTCTCATTGGTTCTCCCTATTCCTGTTCATCTTCCGCAGAAATTGCAAACTGGGCCAAACAGGAGGTTAAAGGGACTGACTCTCCAAGTCGGGAGAGTGTTAGTAAAGTGTCTGGAATGTTGCACCCGAGTACCAGGGGAGGAGAACTGAGACATATTTGAACACGTCTCCCGTTCACACGGTTGATCATACTCTGGGTTCCACATGCATGTTTTAGCTGAAGGAAGAATACCTTAAACCTGGAGAGTTGAGACCTGTGTAATGGGTACCATGCAATATGACTTCAAAGGGTCTTCATTTGCTCACCGAACCTCTCCAATCCTATCACTGCTGCATTTATGCCCCTGTACACATGCTTGATTTTCTTTTGGAGACATAGCAATCCATAGGTTTTAAGACACTTACTAGTCAGGTACATTCTTAGGCGTTTAATATGCGGTGTTGTGTCCATTTCGTTGAGCAAGGAGTAGCTCTTGTCTATTCCATATTTGGCTTAAGGAACTTTATCTGTGCTCATTTCAATCTCTGGTTTTATGCAGCACCCCAACTCACCTTTACCCTTAAGCAAGCGTAAGTTGATTTTCTAAATTTGAGACCCTGTTCTGTTCTGTAATTCAGTTCCTGTGTAGCCAAGTTTACATTCCGTGTATTACTGATATCTTATGATGTTTCTTTTTCTGTGTGACTTATTTCAGTTAGAATCATCATACCTGAATCCACTCATTGTGCTGCTAAGGGCCTGATGACATAGATTTCATTGCTGAGTGATATTGCTTTGTAAGTAAATACCACAACTTCTTTATCCATTTTTCACTTTCTGCGATGTTGAACTTGTACTGTAAACGAGGTTCTTGTAAACAGAGGCGTCCCAAACTTTGGGGTGGCTGTGTCTTTTTCATTTTAATTTCCCTAAGCTATAGGACCATAAGTGGAAGTGCCCTAGGCTCTGTTGCTTTGTTTTTTAGATGTTTCAGGAAACACCATACACTTCTCCCGAGTGTCTGTTGGCAGTTTACATCCCGCCCATCAGCATAACAAGGCTCCCAGTTCTCCATGGCCTGTCCTGCCTTTCTGGATTTTACACTTTTTTCAGATGGCCCTTTTTACCGGGGGGAAGTGAGACTTCATTGTAGTGCAGATTTCCTTTGTAAGCTTGCTTGGTTGGCCAAAAAGGGCGTATGCGTTTTTTCCTGAATATATTCAGGAAAAAACGCATACGCCCTTTTTGGCCAAGTGCATCATTGTGGACGTTCTGCCTCTTTTCCTATGCTTTCAATGCAATTCCAGTCTATCTCCTGAAATCGGTTTCCTGCAATTCTGCCCCGCTTTCAAGTCCTCTTGGCAGCCTTACTTCAGTATATTTTTGGACGATAGCTGTCATTTATAACTCTGCAGGTTTGTGAATTACAGTGCCCCTGGTCTCCTTTCTTCAACTCGCTTTCTTGTGACCTGGCGGCAACACCGCAGGATGTCTTCAGGCCCTAATCTGGTTCTGGCACGGCACGCTGAGCCTTTGGTTAATTCCTCTTCCTGGTGGGAAATGAGAGTTAAATTTGCCCATCCAGACACCTCCAGCTAGTCTCTCATTGGTTCTCGCTATTCCTGTTCATCTTCCACAGAAATTGCAAACTGGGCCAAACAGGAGGTTAAAGGGACTGACTCTCCAAGTGTGGAGAGTGTTAGTAAAGCGTCTGGAATGTTGCACCCGAGTACCAGGGTACGAAAACTGAGACATATTTGAACACGTCTCCCGATCACATGGTTGATCATACTCTAGGTTCCACATGCATGTTTTAGCTGAAGGAAGAATACCTTAAACCTGGGTAGTTGAAAACCGTGGAATGGGTACCATGCAATATGACTTCAAAGGGTCTTCATTTGCTCACGAACCTCTCCAATCCTATCACTGCTGCGTTTATGCCCCTGTACACATGCTTGATTCTCTTTCGGAGACATAGCAATCCATAGGTTTTAAGATACTTACTAGTCAGGTACATTCTTAGGCGTTTAATATGCGGTGTTGAGTCCATTTCGTTGAGCAAGGTGTAGCTGTAGTCTATTCCATATTTGGCTTAAGGAACTTTATCTGTGCTCATTTCAATCTCTGGTTTTAGGCAGCACCCCAACTCACCTTTACCCTTAAGCAAGCATAAGTTGGTTTTCTAAATTTGAGACCCTGTTCTGTTCTGTAATTCAGTTCCTGTGTAGCCAAGTTTACATTCCGTGTATTACTGATATCTTATGATGTTTCTTTTTCTGTGTGACTTATTTCAGTTAGAATCATCATACCTGAATCCACTCATTGTGCTGCTAAGGGCCTGATGACACAGATTTCATTGCTGAGTGATATTGCTTTGTAAGTAAATACCACAACTTCTTTATCCATTTTTCACTTTCTGTGATGTTGAACTTGTACTGTAAATGAGGTTCTTGTAAACAGAGCCGTTCCAAACTTTGGGGTGGCTGTGTCTTTTTTATTTTAATTTCCCTAAGCTATAGGACCATAAGTGGAAGTGCCCTAGATTCTGTTGCTTTGTTTTTTAGATGTTACAGGAAACACCATACACTTCTCCCCAGTGGTTGTTGGAAATTTACATCCCGCCCATCAGCATAACAAGGCTCCCAGTTCTCCATGGCCTGTCCTGCCTTTCTGGATTTTACACTTTTTTCAGATGGCCCTTTTGACCGGGGGGAAGTGAGACTTCATTGTAGTGCAGATTTCCTTTGCAAGCTTGCTTGGTTGGCCAAAAAGGGCCTATGCGTTTTTTCCTGAATATATTCAGGAAAAAACGCATACGCCCTTTTTGGCTAAGTGCATCATTGTGGACGTTCTGCCTCTTTTCCTATGCTTTCAATGCAATTCCAGTCTACCTCCTGAAATCGGTTTCCTGCAATTCTGCCCCGCTTTCAAGTCCTCTTGGCAGCCTTACTTCAGTATATTTTTGGACGATAGCTGTCATTTATAACTCTGCAGGTTTGTGAATTACAGTGCCCCTGAGCTCCTTTCTTCAACTCGCTTTCTTGTGACCTGGCCGCAACACCGCAGGATGGCTTCAGGCCCTAATCTGGTTCCGGCCTGGCATGCTGAGCCTTTGGTTAATTCCTCTTCCTGGTGGGAAATGAGAGTTAAATTTGCCCGTCCAGACACCTCCAGCTAGCCTCTCATTGCTTCTCGCTATTCCTGTTCATCTTCCGCAGAAATTGCAAACTCGGACAAACAGGAGGTTAAAGGGACTGACTCTCCAAGTGGGGAGAGTGTTAGTAAAGCGTCTGGAATGTTGCACCCGAGTACCAGGGGAGGAAAACTGAGACATATTTGAACACGTCTCCCGTTCACATGGTTGATCATACTCTGGGTTCCACATGCATGTTCTAGCTGAAGGAAGAATACCTTAAACCTGGAGAGTTGAGACCCGTGTAATGGGTACCATGCAATATGACTTCAAAGGGTCTTCATTTGCTCACCGAACCTCTCCAATCCTATCACTGCTGCGTTTATGCCCCTGTACACACACTTGATTCTCTTTCGGAGACATAGCAATCCATAGGTTTTAAGATACTTACTAGTCAGGTACATTCTTAGGCGTTTAATATGGGGTTTTGAGTCCATTTCGTTGAGCAAGGAGTAGCTCTTGTCTATTCCATATTTGGCTTAAGGAACTTTATCTGTGCTCATTTCAATCTCTGCTTTTATGCAGCACCCCAACTCACCTTTCCCCTTAAGCAAGCATAAGTTGGTTTTCTAAATTTGAGACCCTGTTCTGTTTTGGAATGCAGTTCCTGTGTAGCCAAGTTTACATTCCGTGTATTAGTGATATCTTATGATGTTTCTTTTTCTGTGTGACTTATTTCAGTTAGAATCATCGTACCTGAATCCACTCATTGTGCTGCTAAGGGCCTGATGACACAGATTTCATTGCTGAGTGATATTGCTTTGTAAGTAACTACCACAACTTCTTTCTCCATTTTTCACTTTCTGCGATGTTGAACTTGTACTGTAAACCAGGTTCTTGTAAACAGAGCCATTCGAAACTTTGGGGTGGCTGTGTCTTTTTGATTTTAAATTCCCTAATCTATAGGACCATAAGTGGAAGTGCCCTAGGCTCTGTTGCTTTGTTTTTTAGATGTTTCAGGAAACACCATACACTTCTCCCGAGTGGTTGTTGGCAATTTACATCCCGCCCTTCAGCATAACAAGGCTCCCAGTTCTCCATGGCCTGTCCTGCCTTTCTGGATTTTACACTTTTTTCAGATGGCCCTTTTGACCGGGGAGAAGTGACACTTCATTGTAGTGCAGATTTCCTTTGCAAGCTTGCTTGGTTGGCCAAAAAGGGCGTATGCGTTTTTTCCTGAATATATTCAGGAAAAAACGCATACGCCCTTTTTGGCCAAGTGCAACATTGTGGACGTTCTGCCTCTTTTCCTATGCTTTCAATGCAATTCCAGTCTACCTCCTGAAATCGGTTTCCTGCAATTCTGCCCCGCTTTCAAGTCCTCTTGGCAGCCTTACTTCAGTCTATTTTTGGACGATAGCTGTCATTTATAACTCTGCAGGTTTGTGAATTACAGTGCCCCTGAGCTCCTTTCTTAAACTCGCTTTCTTTTGAGCTGGCCGCAACACCGCAGGATGGCTTCAGGTCCTAATCTGGTTCCGGCACGGCACACTGAGCCTTTGGTTATTTCCTCTTCCTGGTGGGAAATGAGAGTTAAATTTGCCCGTCCAGACACCTCCAGCTAGCCTCTCATTGGTTCTCGCTATTCCTGTTCATCTTCCGCAGAAATTGCAAACTGGGCCAAACAGGAGGTTAAAGGCGCTGACTCTCCAAGTGGGGAGAGTGTTAGTAAAGCGTCTGAAATGTTGCACCCGAGTACCAGGGGAGGAAAACTGAGACATATTTGAACACGTCTCCCGTTCACATGGTTGATCACACTTGGGTTCCACATGCATGTTTTAACTGAAGGAAGAATACCTTAAACCTGGAGAGTTGAGACCCGTGTAATGGGTACCATGCAATATGACTTCAAAGGGTCTTCATTTGCTCACCGAACCTGTGCAATCCTATCACTGCTGCATTTATGCCCCTGTACACACGCTTGATTCTCTTTTGGAGACATAGCAATCCATAGGTTTTATGATACTTACTAGTCAGGTACATTCTTAGGCGTTTAATAGGCGGTGTTGAGTCCATTTCGTTGAGGAAGGAGTAGCTCTTGTCTATTCCATATTTGACTTAAGGAACTTTATCTGTGCTCATTTCAATCTCTGGTTTTATGCAGCACCCCAACTCACCTTTACCCTTAAGCAAGCATAAGTTGGTTTTCTAAATTTGAGACCCTGTTCTGTTTTGGAATTCAGTTCCTGTGTAGCCAAGTTTACATTCCGTGTATTAGTGATATCTTATGATGTTTCTTTTTCTGTGTGACTTATTTCAGTTAGAATCATCGTACCTGAATCCACTCATTATGCTGCTACGGGCCTGATGACATAGATTTCATTGCTGAGTAATACGGCATTGTACGTAAGTACCACAAGTTCTTTATCCATTTTTCACTTTCTGTGATATTGAACTTGTACGGTAAACGAGGTTCTTGTAAACAAAGGCGTCCCAAACTTTGGGGTGGCTGTGTCTTTTTGATTTTAATTTCCCTAAGCTATAGGACCATAAGTGGAAGTGCCCTAGGCTCTGTTGCTTTGTTTTTTAGATGTTTCAGGAAACACCATACACTTCTCCCAAGTGTCTGTTGGCAATTTCCATCCCGCCCATCAGCATAACAAGGCTCCCAGTTCTCAATGGCCTGTCCTGCCTTGCTGGATTTTACACTTTTTCAGATGGCCCTTTTGACCGGGGGGAAGTGAGACTTCATTGTAGTGCAGATTTCCTTTGCAAGCTTGCTTGGTTGGCCAAAAAGGGCGTATGCGTTTTTTCCTGAATATATTCAGGAAAAAACGCATATGCCCTTTTTGGCCAAGTGCATCATTGTGGACGTTCTGCCTCTTTTCCTATGCTTTCAATGCAATTCCAGTCTACCTCCTAAAATCGTTTTCCTGCAATTCTGCCACGCTTTCAAGTCCTCTTGGCAGGCTTACTTCAGTATATTTTTGGACGATAGCTGTCATTTATAACTCTGCACGTTTGTGAATTACAGTGCCCCTGAGCTCCTTTCTTCAACTCGCTTTCTTGTGAGCTGGCCGCAACACCGCAGGATGGCTTCAGGCCCTAATCTGGTTCCGGCACGGCACGCTGAGCCGTTGGTTAATTCCTCTTCCTGGTGGGAAATGAGAGTTAAATTTGCCCGTCCAGACACCTCCAGCTAGTCTCTCATTGGTTCTCCCTATTCATGTTCATCTTCCGCAGAAATTGCAAACTGGACCAAACAGGAGGTTAAAGGCGCTGACTCTCCAAGTGTGGAGAGTGTTAGTAAAGCATCTGGAATGTTGCACCCGAGTACCAGGGGAGGAAAACTGAGACATATTTAAACACGTCTCCCGTTCACACGGTTGATCATACTCTGGGTTCCACATGCATGTTTTAGCTGAAGGAAGAATACCTTAAACCTGGAGAGTTGAGACCCGTGTAATGGGTACCATGCAATATGACTTCAAAGGGTCTTCATTTGCTCACCGAACCTCTCCAATCCTATCACTGCTGCGTTTATGCCCCTGTACACACGCTTGATTCTCTTTTGGAGACATAGCAATCCATAGGTTTTAAGATACTTACTAGTCAGGTACATTCTTAGGCGTTTAATATGCGGTGTTGAGTCCATTTCGTTGAGCAAGGAGTAGCTCTTGTCTATTCCATATTTGGCTTAAGGAACTTTATCTGTGCTCATTTCAATCTCTGGTTTTATGCAGCACCCCAACTCACCTTTCCCCTTAAGCAAGCATAAGTTGGTTTTCTAAATTTGAGATCCTGTTCTGTTTTGGAATTCAGTTCCTGTGTAGCCAAGTTTACATTCCGTGTATTAGTGATATCTTATGATGTTTCTTTTTCTGTGTGACTTATTTCAGTTAGAATCATCGTACCTGAATCCACTCATTATGCTGCTACGGGCCAGATGTCATAGATTTCATTGCTGAGTGATACTGCATTGTACGTAAGTACAACAAGTTCTTTATCCATTTTTCACTTTCTGCGATGTTGAACTTGTACTGTAAATGAGGTTCTTGTAAACAGAGGCGTCCCAAACTTTGGGGTGGCTGTGTCTTTTTGATTTTAATTTCCCTAAGCTATAGGACCATAAGTGGAAGTGCCCTAGGCTCTGTTGCTTTGTTTTTTAGATGTTTCAGGAAACACCATACACTTCTCCTGAGTGTCTGTTGGCAATTTACATCCCGCCCATCAGCATAACAAGGCTCCCAGTTCTCCATGGCCTGTCCTGCCTTTCTGGATTTTACACTTTTTTCAGATGGCCCTTTTGACCGGGGGGAAGTGAGACTTCATTGTAGTGCAGATTTCCTTTGCAAGCTTGCTTGTTTGGCCAAAAAGGGCGTATGCGTTTTTTCCTGAATATATTCAGGAAAAAACGCATACGCCCTTTTTGGCCAAGTGCATCATTGTGGACGTTCTGCCTCTTTTCCTATGCTTTCAATGCAATTCCAGTCTACCTCCTGAAATCGGTTTCCTGCAATTCTGCCCCGCTTTCAAGTCCTCTTGGCAGCCTTACTTCAGTATATTTTTGGACGATAGCTGTCATTTATAACTCTGCACGTTTGTGAATTACAGTGCCCCTGAGCTCCTTTCTTCAACTCACTTTCTTGTGACCTGGCGGCAACAACGCAGGATGGCTTCAGGCTCTAATCTGGTTCCAGCACGGCATGCTGAGCCTTTGGTTATTTCCTCTTCCTGGTGGGAAATGAGAGTTAAATTTGCCCGTCCAGACACCTCCAGCTAGTCTCTCATTGGTTCTCGCTATTCCTGTTCATTTGCCGCAGAAATTGCAAACTGGGCCAAACAGGAGGTTAAAGGGACTGACTCTCCAAGTCGGGAGAGTGTTAGTAAAGCGTCTGGAATGTTGCACCCGAGTACCAGGGGAGGAAAACTGAGACATATTTGAACACATCTCCCGTTCACACGGTTGATCATACTCTGGGTTCCACATGCATGTTTTAGCTGAAGGAAGAATACCTTAAACATGGAGAGTTGAGACCCGTGGAATGGGTACCATGCAATATGACTTCAAAGGGTCTTCATTTGCTCACCGAACCTCTCCAATCCTATCACTGCTGCGTTTATGCCCCTGTACACATGGTTGATTCTCTTTCGGAGACATAGCAATCCATAGGTTTTAAGATACTTACTAGTCAGGTACATTCTTAGGCGTTTAATATGCGGTGTTGAGTCCATTTCTTTGAGCAAGGAGTAGCTCTTGTCTATTCCATATTTGGCTTAAGGAACTTTACCTGTGCTCATTTCAATCTCTGGTTTTATGCAGCACCCCAAGTCACCTTTCCCCTTAAGCAAGCATAAGTTGGTTTTCTAAATTTGAGACCCTGTTCTGTTTTGGAATTCGGTTCCTGTGTAGCCAAGTTTACATTCCGTGTATTAGTGATATCTTATGATGTTTCTTTTTCTGTGTGACTTATTTCAGTTAGAATCATCGTACCTGAATCCACTCATTATGCTGCTACGGGCCTGATGACATAGATTTCATTGCTGAGTGATACTGCATTGTACGTAAGTACCACAAGTTCTTTATCCATTTTTCACTTTCTGCGATGTTGAACTTGTACTGTAAACGAGGTTCTTGTAAACAGAGGCGTCCCAAACTTTGGGGTGGCTGTGTCTTTTTGATTTTAATTTCCCTAAGCTATAGGACCATAAGTGGAAGTGCCCTAGGCTCTGTTGCTTTGTTTTTTAGATGTTTCAGGAAACACCATACACTTCTCCCGAGTGTCTGTTGGCAATTTACATCCCGCCCATCAGCATAACAAGGCTCCCAGTTCTCCATGGCCTGTCCTGCCTTTCTGGATTTTACACTTTTTTCAGATGGCCCTTTTGACCGGGGGGAAGTGAGACTTCATTGTAGTGCAGATTTCCTTTGCAAGCTTGCTTGGTTGGCCAAAAAGGGCGTATGCGTTTTTTCCTGAATATATTCAGGAAAAAACGCATACGCCCTTTTTGGCCAAGTGCATCATTGTGGACGTTCTGCCTCTTTTCCTATGCTTTCAATGCAATTCCAGTCTACCTCCTGAAATCGGTTTCCTGCAATTCTGCCCCACTTTCAAGTCCTCTTGGCAGCCTTACTTCAGTATATTTTTGGACGATAGCTGTCATTTATAACTCTGCACGTTTGTGAATTACAGTGCCCCTGAGCTCCTTTCTTCAACTCGCTTTCTTTTGAGCTGGCCGCAACACCGCAGGATGGCTTCAGGCCCTAATCTGGTTCCGGCACGGCACGCTGAGCCTTTAGTTAATTCCTCTTCCTGGTGGGAAATGAGAGTTAAATTTGCCCGTCCAGACACCTCCAGCTAGTCTCTCATTGGTTCTCCCTATTCCTGTTCATCTTCCGCAGAAATTGCAAACTGGGCCAAACAGGAGGTTAAAGGCGCTGACTCTCCAAGTGGGGAGAGTGTTAGTAAACCGTCTGGAATGTTGCACCCGAGTACCAGGGGAGGAAAACTGAGACATATTTGAACACGTCTCCCGTTCACACGGTTGATCATACTCTGGGTTCCACATGCATGTTTTAGCTGAAGGAAGAATACCTTAAACCTGGAGAGTTGAGACCCGTGGAATGGGTACCATGCAATATGTCTTCAAAGGGTCTTCATTTGCTCACCGAACCTCTCCAATCCTATCACTGCTGCGTTTATGCCCCTGTACACACGCTTGATTCTCTTTTGGAGACATAGCAATCCATAGGTTTTAAGATACTTACTAGTCAGGTACATTCTTAGGCGTTTAATATGGGGTGTTGAGTCCATTTCGTTGAGCAAGGAGTAGCTCTTGTCTATTCCATATTTGGCTTAAGGAACTTTATCTGTGCTCATTTCAATCTCTGGTTTTATGCAACACCACAACTCACCTTTCCCCTTAAGCAAGCATAAGTTGGTTTTCTCAATTTGAGACCCTGTTCTGTTTTGGAATTCAGTTCCTGTGTAGCCAAGTTTACATTCCGTGTATTAGTGATATCTTATGATGTTTCTTTTTCTGTGTGACTTATTTCAGTTAGAATCATCGTACCTGAATCCACTCATTATGTTGCTACGGGCCTGATGACATAGATTTCATTGCTGAGTGATACTGCATTGTACGTAAGTACCACAAGTTCTTTATCCATTTTTCACTTTCTGTGATATTGAACTTGTACTGTAAACGAGGTTCTTGTAAACAGAGACGTTCCAAACTTTGGGGTGGCTGTGTCTTTTTTATTTTAATTTCCCTAAGCTATAGGACCATAAGTGCAAGTGCCCTAGGCTCTGTTGCTTTGTTTTTTAGATGTTTCAGGAAACACCATACACTTCTCCCGAAAGTCTGTTGGCAATTTACATCCCGCCCATCAGCATAACAAGGCTCCCAGTTCTCCATGGCCTGTCCTGCCTTTCTGGATTTTACACTTTTTTCAGATGGCCCTTTTGACCGTGGGGAAGTGAGACTTCATTGTAGTGCAGATTTCCTTTGCAAGCTTGCTTGGTTGGCCAAAAAGGGCGTATGCGTGTTTTCCTGAATATATTCAGGAAAAAATGCATACGCCCTTTTTGGCCAAGTGCATCACTGTGGACGTTCTGCCGCTTCTCCTATGCTTGAAATGCAATTCCTGTCTACCTCCTGAAATCGGTTTCCTGCAATTCTGCCCCGCTTTCAAGTACTTTTGGCAGCCTTACTTCAGTATATTTTTGGACGATAGCTGTCATTTATAACTCTGCAGGTTTGTGAATTACAGTGCCCCTGAGCTCATTTCTTCAACTCGCTTTCTTGTGAGCTGGCCGCAACACCGCAGGATGTCTTCAGGCCCTAATGTGGTTCCAGCATGGCACGCTGAGCCTTTGGTTAATTCCTCTTCCTGGTGGGAAATGAGAGTTAAATTTGCCCGTTCAGACACCTCCAGGTAGTCTCTCATTGGTTCTCGCTATTCCTGTTCATCTTCCGCAGAAATTGCAAACTGGGTCAAACAGGAGGTTAAAGCCACTGACTCTCCAAGTAGGGAGAGTGTTAGTAAAGCATCTGGAATGTTGCACCCGAGTACCAGGGGAGGAAAACTGAGACATATTTGAACACGTCTCCCGTTCACACCGTTGATCATACTCTGGGTTCCACATGTATGTTTTAGCTGAAGGAAGAATACCTTAAACCTGCAGAGTTGAGACCCGTGTAATGGGTACCATGCAATATGACTTCAAAGGGTCTTCATTTGCTCACCGAACCTCTCCAATCCTATCACTGCTGCGTTTATGCCCCTGTACACACGCTTGATTCTCTTTTGGAGACATAGCAATCCATAGGTTTTAAGATACTTACTAGTCAGGTACATTCTTAGGCGTTTAATATGCGGTGTTGAGTCCATTTCGTTGAGCAAGGAGTAGCTCTTGTCTATTCCATATTTGGCTTAAGGAACTTTATCTGTGCTCATTTCAATCTCTGGTTTTATGCAGCACCCCAACTCACCTTTCCCCTTAAGCAAGCATAAGTTGGTTTTCTAAATTTGAGATCCTGTTCTGTTTTGGAATTCAGTTCCTGTGTAGCCAAGTTTACATTCCGTGTATTAGTGATATCTTATGATGTTTCTTTTTCTGTGTGACTTATTTCAGTTAGAATCATCGTACCTGAATCCACTCATTATGCTGCTACGGGCCAGATGTCATAGATTTCATTGCTGAGTGATACTGCATTGTACGTAAGTACAACAAGTTCTTTATCCATTTTTCACTTTCTGCGATGTTGAACTTGTACTGTAAATGAGGTTCTTGTAAACAGAGGCGTCCCAAACTTTGGGGTGGCTGTGTCTTTTTGATTTTAATTTCCCTAAGCTATAGGACCATAAGTGGAAGTGCCCTAGGCTCTGTTGCTTTGTTTTTTAGATGTTTCAGGAAACACCATACACTTCTCCTGAGTGTCTGTTGGCAATTTACATCCCGCCCATCAGCATAACAAGGCTCCCAGTTCTCCATGGCCTGTCCTGCCTTTCTGGATTTTACACTTTTTTCAGATGGCCCTTTTGACCGGGGGGAAGTGAGACTTCATTGTAGTGCAGATTTCCTTTGCAAGCTTGCTTGGTTGGCCAAAAAGGGCGTATGCGTTTTTTCCTGAATATATTCAGGAAAAAACGCATACGCCCTTTTTGGCCAAGTGCATCATTGTGGACGTTCTGCCTCTTTTCCTATGCTTTCAATGCAATTCCAGTCTACCTCCTGAAATCGGTTTCCTGCAATTCTGCCCCGCTTTCAAGTCCTCTTGGCAGCCTTACTTCAGTATATTTTTGGACGATAGCTGTCATTTATAACTCTGCACGTTTGTGAATTACAGTGCCCCTGAGCTCCTTTCTTCAACTCACTTTCTTGTGACCTGGCGGCAACACCGCAGGATGGCTTCAGGCTCTAATCTGGTTCCAGCACGGCATGCTGAGCCTTTGGTTATTTCCTCTTCCTGGTGGGAAATGAGAGTTAAATTTGCCCGTCCAGACACCTCCAGCTAGTCTCTCATTGGTTCTCGCTATTCCTGTTCATTTGCCGCAGAAATTGCAAACTGGGCCAAACAGGAGGTTAAAGGGACTGACTCTCCAAGTCGGGAGAGTGTTAGTAAAGCGTCTGGAATGTTGCACCCGAGTACCAGGGGAGGAAAACTGAGACATATTTGAACACGTCTCCCGTTCACACGGTTGATCATACTCTGGGTTCCACATGCATGTTTTAGCTGAAGGAAGAATACCTTAAACATGGAGAGTTGAGACCCGTGGAATGGGTACCATGCAATATGACTTCAAAGGGTCTTCATTTGCTCACCGAACCTCTCCAATCCTATCACTGCTGCGTTTACGCCCCTGTACACATGCTTGATTCTCTTTCGGAGACATAGCAATCCATAGGTTTTAAGATACTTACTAGTCAGGTACATTCTTAGGCGTTTAATATGCGGTGTTGAGTCCATTTCTTTGAGCAAGGAGTAGCTCTTGTCTATTCCATATTTGGCTTAAGGAACTTTACCTGTGCTCATTTCAATCTCTGGTTTTATGCAGCACCCCAAGTCACCTTTCCCCTTAAGCAAGCATAAGTTGGTTTTCTAAATTTGAGACCCTGTTCTGTTTTGGAATTCAGTTCCTGTGTAGCCAAGTTTACATTCCGTGTATTAGTGATATCTTATGATGTTTCTTTTTCTGTGTGACTTATTTCAGTTAGAATCATCGTACCTGAATCCACTCATTATGCTGCTACGGGCCTGATGACATAGATTTCATTGCTGAGTGATACTGCATTGTACGTAAGTACCACAAGTTCTTTATCCATTTTTCACTTTCTGTGATATTGAACTTGTACTGTAAACGAGGTTCTTGTAAACAGAGACGTCCCAATCTTTGGGGTGGCTGTGTCTTTTTGATTTTAATTTCCCTAAGCTATAGGACCATAAGTGGAAGTGCCCTAGGCTCTGTTGCTTTGCTTTTTAGATGTTTCAGGAAACACCATACACTTCTCCCGAGTGTCTGTTGGCAATTTACATCCCGCCCATCAGCATAACAAGGCTCCCAGTTCTCCATGGCCTGTCCTGCCTTTCTGGATTTTACACTTTTTTCAGATGGCCCTTTTGACCGGGGGGAAGTGAGACTTCATTGTAGTGCAGATTTCCTTTGCAAGCTTGCTTGGTTGGCCAAAAAGGGCGTATGCGTTTTTTCCTGAATATTTTCAGGAAAAAACACATATGCCCTTTTTGGCCAAGTGCATCATTGTGGACGTTCTGCCTCTTTTCCTATGCTTTCAATGCAATTCCAGTCTAAATCCTGAAATCGGTTTCCTGCAATTCTGCCCCGCTTTCAAGTCCTCTTGGCAGCCTTACTTCAGTCTATTTTTGGACGATAGCTGTCATTTATAACTCTGCAGGTTTGTGAATTACAGTGCCCCTGAGCTCCTTTCTTCAACTCGCTTTCTTGTGAGCTGGCCGCAACACCGCAGGATGGCTTCAGGCCCTAATCTGGTTCCGGCACGGCACGCTGAGCCTTTGGTTATTTCCTCTTCCTGGTGGGAAATGAGAGTTAA
Organism: Delphinus delphis; assembly: GCF_949987515.2. NCBI lineage: Eukaryota > Metazoa > Chordata > Mammalia > Artiodactyla > Delphinidae > Delphinus > Delphinus delphis. The sequence continues at coordinate 4,668,373 of NW_027192652.1, read as the reverse complement.
ATTTGCCCGTCCAGACACCTCCAGCTAGTCTCTCATTGGTTCTCCCTATTCCTGTTCATCTTCCGCAGAAATTGCAAACTGGACCAAACAGGAGGTTAAAGGCGCTGACTCTCCAAGTGGGGAGAGTGTTAGTAAAGCGTCTGGAATGTTGCACCCGAGTACCAGGGGTGGAAAACTGAGAAATATTTAAACACGTCTCCCGTTCACACGGTTGATCATACTCTGGGTTCCACATGCATGTTTTAGCTGAAGGAAGAATACCTTAAACCTGGAGAGTTGAGACCTGTGGAATGGGTACCATGCAATATGACTTCAACGGGTCTTCATTTGCTCACCGAACCTCTCCAATCCTATCACTGCTGCGTTTATGCCCCTGTACACATGCTTGATTCTCTTTCGGAGACATAGCAATCCATAGGTTTTAAGATACTTACTAGTCAGGTACATTCTTAGGCGTTTAATATGCGGTGTTGAGTCCATTTCATTGAGCAAGGAGTTGCTCTTATCTATTCCATATTTGGCTTAAGGAACTTTACCTGTGCTCATTTCAATCTCTGGTTTTATGCAGCACCCCAAGTCACCTTTCCCCTTAAGCAAGCATAAGTTGGTTTTCTAAATTTGAGACCCTGTTCTGTTTTGGAATTCAGTTCCTGTGTAGCCAAGTTTACATTCCGTGTATTAGTGATATCTTATGATGTTTCTTTTTCTGTGTGACTTATTTCAGTTAGAATCATCGTACCTGAATCCACTCATTGTGCTGCTACGGGCCTGATGACATAGATTTCATTGCTGAGTGATACTGCATTGTACGTAAGTACCACAAGTTCTTTATCCATTTTTCAATTTCTGTGATATTGAAATTGTACGGTAAACGAGGTTCTTGTAAACAGAGGCGTCCCAAACTTTGGGGTGGCTGTGTCTTTTTGATTTTAATTTCCCTAAGCTATAGGACCATAAGTGGAAGTGCCCTAGGCTCTGTTGCTTTGTTTTTTATATGTTTCAGGAAACACCATACACTTCTACTGAGTGTCTGTTGGCAATTTACATCCCGCCCATCAGCATAACAAGGCTCCCAGTTCTCCATGGCCTGTCCTGCCTTTCTGGATTTTACACTTTTTTCAGATGGCCCTTTTGACCGGGGGGAAGTGAGACTTCATTGTAGTGCAGATTTCCTTTGCAAGCTTGCTTGTTTGGCCAAAAAGGGCGTATGCGTTTTTTCCTGAATATATTCAGGAAAAAACGCATACGCCCTTTTTGGCCAAGTGCATCATTGTGGACGTTCTGCCTCTTTTCCTATGCTTTCAATGCAATTCCAGTCTACCTCCTGAAATCGGTTTCCTGCAATTCTGCCCCACTTTCAAGTCCTCTTGGCAGCCTTACTTCAGTATATTTTTGGACGATAGCTGTCATTTATAACTCTGCACGTTTGTGAATTACAGTGCCCCTGAGCTCCTTTCTTCAACTCGCTTTCTTTTGAGCTGGCCGCAACACCGCAGGATGGCTTCAGGCCCTAATCTGGTTCCGGCACGGCACGCTGAGCCTTTAGTTAATTCCTCTTCCTGGTGGGAAATGAGAGTTAAATTTGCCCGTCCAGACACCTCCAGCTAGTCTCTCATTGGTTCTCCCTATTCCTGTTCATCTTCCGCAGAAATTGCAAACTGGGCCAAACAGGAGGTTAAAGGCGCTGACTCTCCAAGTGGGGAGAGTGTTAGTAAACCGTCTGGAATGTTGCACCCGAGTACCAGGGGAGGAAAACTGAGACATATTTGAACACGTCTCCCGTTCACACGGTTGATCATACTCTGGGTTCCACATGCATGTTTTAGCTGAAGGAAGAATACCTTAAACCTGGAGAGTTGAGACCCGTGGAATGGGTACCATGCAATATGTCTTCAAAGGGTCTTCATTTGCTCACCGAACCTCTCCAATCCTATCACTGCTGCGTTTATGCCCCTGTACACACGCTTGATTCTCTTTTGGAGACATAGCAATCCATAGGTTTTAAGATACTTACTAGTCAGGTACATTCTTAGGCGTTTAATATGGGGTGTTGAGTCCATTTCGTTGAGCAAGGAGTAGCTCTTGTCTATTCCATATTTGGCTTAAGGAACTTTATCTGTGCTCATTTCAATCTCTGGTTTTATGCAACACCACAACTCACCTTTCCCCTTAAGCAAGCATAAGTTGGTTTTCTCAATTTGAGACCCTGTTCTGTTTTGGAATTCAGTTCCTGTGTAGCCAAGTTTACATTCCGTGTATTAGTGATATCTTATGATGTTTCTTTTTCTGTGTGACTTATTTCAGTTAGAATCATCGTACCTGAATCCACTCATTATGTTGCTACGGGCCTGATGACATAGATTTCATTGCTGAGTGATACTGCATTGTACGTAAGTACCACAAGTTCTTTATCCATTTTTCACTTTCTGTGATATTGAACTTGTACTGTAAACGAGGTTCTTGTAAACAGAGACGTTCCAAACTTTGGGGTGGCTGTGTCTTTTTTATTTTAATTTCCCTAAGCTATAGGACCATAAGTGCAAGTGCCCTAGGCTCTGTTGCTTTGTTTTTTAGATGTTTCAGGAAACACCATACACTTCTCCCGAAAGTCTGTTGGCAATTTACATCCCGCCCATCAGCATAACAAGGCTCCCAGTTCTCCATGGCCTGTCCTGCCTTTCTGGATTTTACACTTTTTTCAGATGGCCCTTTTGACCGTGGGGAAGTGAGACTTCATTGTAGTGCAGATTTCCTTTGCAAGCTTGCTTGGTTGGCCAAAAAGGGCGTATGCGTGTTTTCCTGAATATATTCAGGAAAAAATGCATACGCCCTTTTTGGCCAAGTGCATCACTGTGGACGTTCTGCCGCTTCTCCTATGCTTGAAATGCAATTCCTGTCTACCTCCTGAAATCGGTTTCCTGCAATTCTGCCCCGCTTTCAAGTACTTTTGGCAGCCTTACTTCAGTATATTTTTGGACGATAGCTGTCATTTATAACTCTGCAGGTTTGTGAATTACAGTGCCCCTGAGCTCATTTCTTCAACTCGCTTTCTTGTGAGCTGGCCGCAACACCGCAGGATGTCTTCAGGCCCTAATGTGGTTCCAGCATGGCACGCTGAGCCTTTGGTTAATTCCTCTTCCTGGTGGGAAATGAGAGTTAAATTTGCCCGTTCAGACACCTCCAGGTAGTCTCTCATTGGTTCTCCCTATTCCTGTTCATCTTCCGCAGAAATTGCAAACTGGGTCAAACAGGAGGTTAAAGCCACTGACTCTCCAAGTAGGGAGAGTGTTAGTAAAGCATCTGGAATGTTGCACCCGAGTACCAGGGGAGGAAAACTGAGACATATTTGAACACGTCTCCCGTTCACACCGTTGATCATACTCTGGGTTCCACATGCATGTTTTAGCTGAAGGAAGAATACCTTAAACCTGCAGAGTTGAGACCCGTGTAATGGGTACCATGCAATATGACTTCAAAGGGTCTTCATTTGCTCACCGAACCTCTCCAATCCTATCACTGCTGCGTTTATGCCCTTGTACACACGCTTGATTCTCTTTTGGAGACATAGCAATCCATAGGTTTTAAGATACTTACTAGTCAGGTACATTCTTAGGCGTTTAATATGGGGTGTTGAGTCCATTTCGTTGAGCAAGGAGTAGCTCTTGTCTATTCCATATTTGGCTTAAGGAACTTTATCTGTGCTCATTTCAATCTCTGGTTTTATGCAGCACCCCAACTCACCTTCCCCGTTAAGCAAGCATAACTTGGTTTTCTAAACTTGAGACACTGTTCTGTTTTGTAATTCTGTTCATGTGTAGCCAAGTTCACATTCTGTGTATTAGTGATACCATATGATGTTTCTTTTCTGTGTGACTTATTTCAGTTAGAATCATCATACCTGAATCCACTCATTATGCTGCTATGGGCCTGATGACATAGATTTCATTGCTGAGTGATATTTCATTGTACGTAAGTACCACAAGTTCTTTATCCATTTTTCACTTTCTGCAATATTGAACTTGTACCGTAAACGAGGTTCTTGTAAACAGAGGCGTCCCAAACTTTGGCGTGGCTGTGTCTTTTTGATTTTAATTTCCCTAAGCTATAGGACCATAAGTGGAAGTGCCCTAGGCTCTGTTGCTTTGTTTTTTAGATGTTTCAGGAAACACCATACACTTCTCCAGAGTGGCTGTTGGCAATTTACATCCCGCCCATCAGCATAACAAGGCTCCCAGTTCTCCATGGCCTGTCGTGCCTTTATGGATTTTACACTTTTTTCAGATGGCCCTTTTGACCAGGTGGAAGTGAGACTTCATTGTAGTGCAGATTTCCTTTGCAAGCTTGCTTGGTTGGCCAAAAAGTGCGTATGCGTTTTTTCCCGAATATATTCAGGAAAAAACACATACGCCCTTTTTGGCCAAGTGCATCATTGTCGAGTTTGTGACTCTCTTCATATGTTTTCAATGCAATTCCAGTCTACCTCCTGAAATCAGTTTCCTGCAATTCTGCCTTGCTTTCAATGCCTCTTCATAGCCTTACCTCAATATATTTTTTAAAAATAGTTGGCCTTTATAACTCTGCAGGTTTTTGAATTGCAGTGGCCCTTAGCTCCATTTTTTAGCTCTTATTTTTGTGGTCTTGCCCCGTAACCACAGGATTCCTTGAAGCCCTATTTTTCTTCTGGGGCACCTTGCTGTGCCTTTGGTTAATTCTTCTTACGGATGTGATATTAGAGTGACATGTGCCCATTGAAACCGCTACAGCTAGTTTCTCACTGGTTCCCCCTATTCCCATTCATCCTCTGCACTAACTGCAGACTGTGCGATACCAGAACTTAAAGGCATTGACTCCATGTGGGGATGTTGTTAGTAAAGCGGCTGGAATGTCGATCCGGAGCCCCAGGAGAGGAAAAATGAGGTGCGTTTTAGAAACCTTTCCCGATCATATGGTATACCAGTCGCTGGGTTTCCCAAGCATGGTTTAGCTGTAGGAAGATTCCCTTCAACCTGGAGTGTTGGGACCCTTGGACTGAGTAGCATGAAGTATTGCATTAAACTTTCGGCAGTTGCTCACCAAAGCTCACCAATCCTCTCAGCCCCAAGTGTCCAGCCTTATGTCTTATCCAGCTGTGGGTTTATATGTGGTCAATCCAGGTTGCATCACAGCCCCTGAGCGAATTTTGTAAGAATTTTTCTCTCTTTCATTGTTTCAGCATTTTGTTTTTAAAATTTATTTCTATAATGGGGTTTAGCTCATTTTCACTGCTGTGTTTGTGCCGCTCTGCACACCCTTGATTCCCTTATGGAGATATATCAATACATGGGTTTTAAGATTCTTATTACTCAGATATATTTCTCTGCGGTGTATAGGGTGTGTTGAGGCCCGTTCATTGAGCAAGGTGTAGATCTTGTCTAATACCTATTTGGTTTATTGAACGGTATCTGTGCTAATTTCAAACTCTGGTTTTATGCATCACCCCACCTCTCCTTTCCCCTTAAGCTGACATAAGTGTGTTTTCTAAATGTGAGACACTGTTCTGTTCTGTAATTCATTTCTTGTGCAGCCATATTTACCCTCCCTCTATAAGTGATATCTTATGATATGTTTCTTTTTCTGTTTGACTTATTTCAAGTAGTATTATCGGACCTAAATCCACTCTTTATCCTTCTACTAGCCTTATTACATTGATTTCATGGTGAAGAGATATTCCATTGTACATAAGTACCACATCTTCTTTATCCATTGTTCTCTTTCCTGGGATATTTAAGGTGTACTGAAGTTGAGGTTCTTGTAAACAGAGTAGCCCTAAACTGTGGTGTGCTTGTGTCTTGTTGATTTTTAGACTTCCCTAGATATACTCCCATGATTGGAAGTGTCCTATGCTCTGTAGCTCTGTTTTTTAGATGATTTAGGAACCACCATACACTTCTCCAGAGTGGCTCTCGGCAGTTCACACACTGCCCATCAGCGTATAAAGGCTCCCTGTTCTCCATGGCCTGTCCTGCATTTCTGGTTTTTACAATTTTTTAGGATGGCCCTTTTGACCGGTGGGAAGTGAGACTTCTTTGTTGTGCACATTTGCATTGCTTGCTTGCTTCGTTGCCCATAAAGTGCGTATGCGTTTTTTCCTGGATATAATCAGGAAAAAACGCATACGCCCTTTTGGGCCAACTGCATCATTGTCGAAATTCTGCCGCTTTTCATGTGCGTTAAAGACGAGTCCAATCGATCTCTTGAAATCTGTTTCTTGCAATTCTGTCTTGCATTCAGATCCTCTTCTTTGCCTTACCTCAACATATTTTTGGACGTTAGTTTTCATTTATAACTCTGCAGGTTTGTGAATTGCAGTGACCCTGAGCTCCATTTTTTAAGTTGCTCTTTTGTGAGCTGGCCTCAAACCCGCAGGATTGCTTCAGGCCCTATTTTGGCTCCGGCGAGGCAGGCTGAGCCTTTCTTTAATTCTTATTCTTAATGGGAAATTAGAGTGATATGTGCCCGTCCAAACCCCTACAACTCTTCTCTCATTGGTTCCCCCTCTTCCCGTTCATCCTCCTCACAATTTGCAAAATGTGTGAAACAGAAGTTTAAATGTGCTGATTCTCCAAGTGGGGAGATTCTAAGTAGCGTGGCTGGAATGGTGAACAGGAGCACCAGGAGAGGATAAATGAGGTGCATTTTAGACACATCTCCCGATCACATGGTGTACAGTCCTCTGGGTTTTCCATGCATGTTTTAGCTGTAGGAAGATCCCTTGAACCTGCAGATTTGGGACCCATTGAATGGGTACCAGGTAGTATTACTTTAAAGGGTGTGCATTTCCTCGCCCAACCTCACATTTCTCTTAGCGCAAACAGTTTCCAGCCTTATGTCTCATCCTGCTGTGGGTCTAGATGTGTTCAATCCATGTTGCATCACCGTCCCTGAGGAAAAGTTGTAAGAGGTTTTCTCTGTCTCTCTGTCGTTTATTTTTTTCAATTTATTACTATATTGGTTACAGCTGATTTTCAAAGCTCTGTTTCTTGCTGCTGTACATCCACTTGATTCACGTACAGAGAGACATCAATAAATTCTTTTTCAGATTCTTACCAGTCGTATATATTCTTTTCCGGTGACTTGAGTGTGCTGAGTGCAGTTCTTTTAGCTACCGTGTAGGCCTTGTTGATTATCAGTTTGGTATTTGGAATGGTATCTTTGCTAATTTCAACCTCCTGGATGATGCCTCACCCCTCCCCACCTTTCCCGTTTAGCAGCCTTATGCGTGTTTTCTACATATTTGACTATGTTTTTGTTTTGTAATTTATTTCATGTGTAGCCATTTTGGATTCCACCTTTAAGTGATATCTTATGATATGTGTCTTTTTCTTTTTGAATTCTGTCACTTAGAATGATCATACGTAACTCCTCCGGAGTTGTTACAACTGGCCATATTTCATTGATTTCCAGGCTGAATAATATTCCACTCTACCTAAGTACCACATCTCTATCCATTTTTTCCCTCCAGAGACATTGAAGTTATATCCTAGTCGAGGATCTTTTAAACAGAGAGGGGGTAAACATTGGGGTGCCTGTGTCCTCTCGATTTTTGTTTTTCCCAAGATATACGCCCATGAGTGCAAGTGCCCTATGCTCTGTAGCTCATTTTTTAGATGCTTTAGTAAACACAATACACTTCTCCAGAATGGCCGTTGGCAATATACATTTCCACTATAAGTCTCACAGGGCTCCCTCTTCTCGTTGCCCTGTCCTGCATTTCTGTTGTTTACGCTTTATGAGGATGGCTCTTCTGACTGATGCGAAGTGATATCTTTTGTGGTATTGACTTCCAGTGCCCACCTGTTTGGTTGGCTAAAAAAGTGTATGCCCTTTTCTTGAATATATACAGAAAAGAACGCATACACCCTTTTTGGCCAACTGCAATGTTGGCAATGTTCAGCTCCTTTTCTTGTGCTTAATGGCGAGTCCTTTCTACCTCCTCAAATCCCTTTCCTGCCATTCTCCCTTGCTTACAAGTCCTTTTCTCTGACTTTCCTCAAGACATTTTTCAGTGATGGATATTTTCAACTCTGCAGTTTTGTGAATTTTACTGCCCCTGAGTTCCATTGTTCAACTCGTGTTTATGGGAACTGGCCACAAAGCAGCGGGATTTCCTCAAGCCCTATACTGTTTCCATGGGCAACCCTAGCCTTTGGTCAATTCGTCTTCCTGATTGGAAATTAGAGTGACATGTGCCTGTCTGAACACCTAGGACTTGTCTCTCATTGTTCCTCATCCTTCCGCTTCATCCTCTGGACAAATTCCAAACTGTACGCAACAGGATGTTGACAGTGCTGACATCTCCAAGTGGGGAGACTGTTAGTAAAGACGCTGGAGGGGTGAACCCGAGCACCAGGAGATGAGGAGATGAGATGCCTTTTCCAAACTCTTCCCGATCAGACGGTATACCATCCTCTGGGTGTGACAGACATGTTTTAGCAGTAGGAAGAGTCCCATTCATGTAAGGAGAACACCAGGGCTTTTTCAAAATCAGTGTCTCCCCGAAACCCAAACTGGGGAATTTTTTAAGCTACGGCTACACATATGTTCATTAAGGGCCTTGGGAAGTAGGCAGAGTCCAAACTTTAGATGATTGAAGTCTTCAGGGTCAGAAGCACTCACCACCAGCTTCCCTTAGGCTACACTTTAACTGTCATTGATAGATGATGTCAATAAAAATATCTATTCTTTTTCAGATTATTTCCCCTTATAGGTTATTGCAAAATGTTGAGTGTAGTTCCCTGTGCTATACAGTAGTTCCTTGTTGATGATCTATTTTATACATAGCAGTGTGTATGTGTTCATTCCAAACTGTTAATTTATCCCTCCTCCCACCTTTCCCCTTTGGTAATAATAAATTATAAGATTTTATACTTCTCAGAAATGGGGGAGCTGAAAGAGAGGTATCATTTTCAATGGAAAAGCATTTAAAACAAGATTGAAGGTTTAACCAAGATTATTAGCTGTACATCCTTGGAAAGAAATCACTTCGTTTCTCTAATATTGACCTGACAAATAAGACAAACCTTTTCACTGAACTTGCTTATAAAAAGTGATGGAAATATCAAATGGAAGTGTTAAAAACATCTTATTTTACCCGAGCCTTATACACTGTTCTATGTTAACTACAGTTTGGCTCACACATCTGTTCATTGAGGTTACAATAGTCTCAATTTCTGTTACTGATCCTCCAGAGTGGACCCCAACAAGTGTCCCCCTGCCCAGTGTCATTGGGGCCAACAGATCGAGACTGAGTTTGGTTCACAAGCAAAGGAAACTTTATATTTTGATCAGAGAATGGAGAGGTGAGAGCATGCACTACCCCGTGGGCTGTGGGCTGGGCTGCTGTGTAGAGATCCTGTCAGAGTCAGTGGGAGGGAGGGAGGCGGCGGAGCTCTCGAGGGCCGGGTTGGCTGTAGCTCAGGCTCTATATCGTGGAGTCTGCACTGGGCCCCAGGAGCTGAGGTGTCGACCCAGCCATTCTGCACTAGGAAATCTGGTCTGAAGTGCCGGGTGTGGAAGCTCTGCATGCGGGACCCTAGGAGCACGTGAAATTAGACAAAGCACAAAGGATAAAAAAGGTTAGACTTGACTTTATTGCCCAGATTCTATTTTTATCTCCCAGGGATTTTTAATGGGCTTTGCTGGGGACAAACCCCTCCTCTGCCTTTTGTCCCATTCCTCATTCTTGGAGTGCTGAGGGTGCAGACTCTTCTTCTGTAACTGCTGAGTGCTGAGTTGGGAGCCCTCATACCCTGGGGCGAGGGTCAGAGCTTCTCCCCAGCAGCCTCCCGGTGACGTTGATTGTCCCCAGGACCCCTGCCTCCCTGCTCGTCCACCTGAGCACCAGCATTGGAAGTGTTATAGATTCTAATGACCTTTAAGGGTCCAGGAAAGAGATGTGCAGAGACGCTGTGGGGGCCGGTTTCACCCCGCCCCACATTTGTTCGGCCACCTTAGGCTGACCGTCTCTGCCAGCCTAGATGCTCTGACCAGTAGTCTGCGTTTTCTTCAATTAGGCCCCTGAATTAACGTACAAACAGCACCAGGTGTCAGAGCCCTGCCCGCTCAACTCCCAGACAGTCCAGGGTCAGTGGTGATCAAGGACCATGATGGCTACTGAGTCAACAGCCTTTTGAAGTAAACAGGAGTCCAGCCGGTCTTATTGGCCACCATCATCACGGTGTCTGTAGGCTTTTCTATGGTGACAGTGTGGTATACTGTTCCCCCGCCAAGATTATTAGCTCCCCTCTGGGTGCAGTAAGTCCTGCAAGCAGTAGTCTACTCTTTTGGGACACACTCTTGTTGTTTTATGAGAGAAACTCCAGGTCAAGTGATGTTCACACGAGTCGTCATGGTGCCCTGTTGCCCCCGGTTATCTCTCTGGATGTTGGAGTTGGAGGGCCTCCTCACTCGAGGTCGGTGTGCCCACGGAGCGAACCCTGCAACTTCAGGGCATGGTTGGTGGTTAGGATCACCACGTGGGGTCCTTTTCCCTTAGGAGGGAGGTGGCCTTTTGGGCTGCTGATTTCCAGGTTTTTAGATACCGCCAGTATCTTGGCCAGATGTGGCAGTGGGCCAAGCCCCTTAGTGACCGTAGTTTATCCTACCTGGATGGCATTCTTGCATTGTTCCATTTCAAGTGGTCCCAGTTTTTGCACTAATTCTCCAATGGCGATTCACCTTTCACCGGGAATGTAAAGGTCAAAGGGTTTAGCTAAATTAGGGAGTTCCAGGGCAAGGGTCTGAATTGACTGCTCTTTCCATTCTTGAAAGGCCACTTCTGGATTCTATTCAAAAGGATCATCATCGTTTCCTTTCAGTGTTTCATATAGAGGCCCAGCTAGTAGACTGTAGTTAGGGATCCAGAAGCAGCAAACCCTGGCCTCCCCAGGAACCCCTAAGCTGTCTTCTAGTTTTAGAAAGGGGTAAGGCTGAAAATGGTTTCTTCCCTTTCCTGGGATGGGCTTCTCTGACCTTCTGTGAGAATGAAGCCCAGGCAGGTCACCGCAGTCTGTGATATTTGAGCTTTTTCTTGGACAACTTCTATCCTTTATTGGCTTGGTAGTTCAGAGGCCTCCTTAGTAGGGCTGGTGATCAGAATGTCGTCTGCATATTGAAGGAGGGTTTCCTTTTCCAGAGGTAGAACTTTTAGGTCTTTAGCTAAGCTTTCCCCAAAGATGGTGTGGGAATTTTTGCACCCTTGGGGCCAGACGGCCCGGAAGTATTGTTTTAGTTGTATGTTGAGTCCTGCCACTCACAAGCCAAAATTTCTTGTGACTCTGGGACTAATGGAATACAAAAGAAGGCATCATTGAAGACTAATACAGAATACCATGTCCTGGTGGTTGGTAGAATGACCAGCAGGGTGTAGGAATTAGGAGCAACTGGAGGTATATCCTCGGTGGCTTCACTGACTGTCCTGACATCCTTTACCAGGTCCCCAGCAGCCCATGGGGCTCTCGTGGTCAGACCAATCCCAGAATATGGAGCTCACCTGGGCAGGTACCCCACCCCCACCCCAGCCCACGGGGCTCTCGTGGTCAGGCCCCTCCCAGGATACAGAGCTACCCTTGCAGGTACCGTGGCAGGGCTGGGCACACAGGAACCGTGCACATAGCCCTCATTGCAGAGCACCCCCAGCTCACCTGTCGCTCAGAGCTGACACAGAGCACCTCAGAGCAGGACTTGAACTAACAAACAGCAGCTGCGACAGGTCTGTGACCCTGGGCATCACTCCGTGAGGCCTCCCTCCACCTGGTCTTCCAGAGACTTCCACTGCACCCGGGGCACCAGGCCTCTGTCTCCAACCACCACCCACCCCTCCTCTCCCTGACTCCTGGGTTCCTCTCATTAGGAGAGGGTTTTCTTGAAGTTGTCTCCCACTCATGGGCCAGATAAAATGATTAGAAAACAAGCCAAAGCTGCAGCCCCTTGTCTATCCTGACTCTCAGGAGCCCACACCTGTTCCTTGGACCTGGCCCGTTCAGCAAGTTCCATTTTCTGCAACTGTGAGCCCCTGAGGGGTGATGATTGGCTGACCTGGGCAGCCTTACCGTGCCGGCCAGCCCTCCCCAGGTGTGCCTGGGTTGAGATCAATATAAATACCACTCCAGGCAGCAAGAGCCCCTGCAGCCGTGCCTGACGCCATTTTCTCTGCCCTGTCAGCAGTCTCGGGGCTGGGCTGGTGGGAGGGAGTGAGAGGCCACGGCTTTGTGGGTGGCCCAGTGTGAGTGGGGCTCTGCTGGACTTTCTGCAGCAGTTGCCAGGCTGCCACCTGCTAAAGAAGAGGGTGTGTCACCCATACCTGCTGCTGGAATTTCTCCCTGGGCAGAGGTGAGGAAGGAAAAAAGCAGTGGGGGCAGGGACAGGACGGGTATCTCAGGCAGGGAAATGGAAATCTTCCAGAAGAGCACCCAGGGCCAGGACCATCCTGGCTGGCCTGCAGGCACCAAGTCGGCCGGCATGCTGTCACTCGTGTGGCTCTATGGCCCTTCCTCTAGGCTTTCAAGTCCTTGTATATATTCAGGTGTTTTACCTGGGACGGGTGGGAATAGTTCAGCAGCAACTGGCCTGGGGCTCAGCTCACGTTTACTCACAGATGCCTCGGCACGGTGCCCCAGCTTTGCAATGAGGACGCTTGTTGCGTGGGGGCTGCTGGCTGAATGGGAGACGATTCCCCACCACTGACCAACTTCAGAATTGTTTACAACTGGAGCAAGTGCCCTGATACGGTTTTCCTCTGTGTAATTGGTGGGTTCTGTGTTTTTTTTCTCTTTTTCGTTTTTGGTTCAAGGTAGATTTTATTCCTCTTTTTTGTATTTACAGATATAAGCATGGAAATAATTTATTCATATAAATACATGTATGTGCAGGGAATAATTGTTTTTTCTGTTTTATTTTCTAAATTTTATTTCTTTTTAATTTTGAATTTTATTTTATATTTTTATACAGCAGGTTCTTATTGGTTATCTATTTTATACATATAAATGTATACATGCCAATCCCAGTCTCTCAACTCCTCCCACCACCACCCCCCAACAGCTTTCCCCCCTTGTTGTCCATACGTTTGTTGTGTACATCTGTTGCTCTATTTATGCCTTGCAAAATGGTTAATCTGTACAGTTTTTCTAGGTTCCACATATATGCATGAATATACAAGATTTGTTTTTCTCTTTCTGACTTACTTCACTCTGTATGACAGTCTCTAGATCCATCGACGTCTCTACAAATGACCCAATTTCATTCCTTTTCATGGCTTAGTAATATTCCATTTTATATATGTACCACAGCTTTATGCATTCGTCTGTCTGTGGGCATTTAGGTTGCTTCCATTACCTCGATATTGTAAATAGTGATGCAATGAACATTGCGGTGAATGACTCTTTTTGATTTATGGTTTTGTCTGGGTATATGTCCAGTACTGGGATTGCTGTATCATATGGTAATTCTATTGTTAGTTTCTTAAGAAATTCCATATTGTTCTCCATAATGATTGTATCAATTTATATTCCCAACAATAGTGGAAGAGGGTTCCTTTTCTCCACACCCTTTCCAGCATTTTTTGTTTTTAGATTTTCAATGATGCCTATTCTACCAGGTGTGAGGTGATACCTCATCGTTGAATCCATTTCGTTGAGCAAGGGGTAGCTCTTGTCTATTCCATATTTGGCTTAAGAAACTTTATCTGTGCTCATTTCAATCTCTGGTTTTATGCAGCACCCCAACTCACCTTTCCCCTTAAGCAAGCATAAGTTGGTTTTCTAAATTTGAGACCCTGTTCTGTTCTGTAATTCAGTTCCTGTGTAGCCAAGTTTACATTCCGTGTATTACAGATATCTTATGATGTTTCTTTTCCTGTGTGACTTATTTCAGTTAGAATCATCATACCTGAATCCACTTGTGCTGCTAAGGGCCTGATGACACAGATTTCATTGCTGAGTGATATTGCTTTGTAAGTAAATACCACAACTTCTTTATCCATTTTTCACTTTCTGCGATGTTGAACTTGTACTGTAAACGAGGTTCTTGTAAACAGAGCCGTTCCAAACTTTGGGGTGGCTGTGTCTTTTTGATTTTAATTTCCCTAAGCTATAGGACCATAAGTGGAAGTGCCCTAGGCTCTGTTGCTTTGTTTTTTAGATGTTTCAGGAAACACCATACACTTCTCCCAAGTGTCTGTTGGCAATTTACATCCCGACCATCAGCATAACAAGGCTCCCAGTTCTCCATGGCCTGTCCTGCCTTTCTGGATTTTACACTTTTTTCAGATGGCCCTTTTGACCGGGGGGAAGTGAGACTTCATTGTAGTGCAGATTTCCTTTGCAAGCTTGCTTGGTTGGCCAAAAAGGGCGTATGCGTTTTTTCCTGAATATATTCAGGAAAAAACGCATACGCCCTTTTTGGCCAAGTGCATCATTGTGGACGTTCTGCCTCTTTTCCTATGCTTTCAATGCAATTCCAGTCTACCTCCTGAAATAAGTTTCCTGCAATTCTGCCCCGCTTTCAAGTCCTCTTGGCAGCCTTACTTCAGTCTATTTTTGGACGATAGCTGTCATTTATAACTCTGCAGGTTTGTGAATTACAGTGCCCCTGAGCTCCTTTCTTCAACTCGCTTTCTTTTGAGCTGGCCGCAACACCGCAGGATGGCTTCAGGCCCTAATCTGGTTCCGGTACGGCACGCTGAGCGTTTGGTTAATTCCTCTTCCTGGTGGGAAATGAGAGTTAAATTTGCCCGTCCAGACACCTCCAGCTAGTCTCTCATTGGTTCTCGCTATTCCTGTTCATCTTCCGCAGAAATTGCAAACTGGGCCAAACAGGAGGTTAAAGGGACTGACTCTCCAGGTCGGGAGAGTGTTAGTAAAGCGTCTGGAATGTTGCACCCGAGTACCAGGGGGGGAAAACTGAGACATATTTGAACATGTCTCCCGATCACATGGTTGATCATACTCTGGGTTCCACATGCATGTTTTAGCTGAAGGAAGAATACCTAAAACCTGGGTAGTTGAAACCCGTGGAATGGGTACCATGCAATATGACTTCAAAGGGTCTTCATTTGCTCACGAACCTCTCCAATCCTATCACTGCTGCGTTTATGCCCCTGTACACATGCTTGATTCTCTTTCGGAGACATAGCAATCTATAGGTTTTAAGATACTTACTAGTCAGGCACATTCTTAGGCGTTTAATATGCGGTGTTGAGTCCATTTCGTTGAGCAAGGAGTAGCTCTTGTCTATTCCATATTTGGCTTAAGGAACTTTATCTGTGCTCATTTCAATCTCTGGTTTTATGCAGCACCCCAACTCACCTTTCCCCTTAAGCAAGCATAAGTTGGTTTTCTAAATTTGAGACCCTGTTCTCTTCTGTAATTCAGTTCCTGTGTAGCCAAGTTTACATTCCGTGTATTACTGATATCTTATGATGTTTCTTTTTCTGTGTGACTTATTTCAGTTAGAATCATCATACCTGAATCCACTCATTGTGCTGCTAAGGGCCTGATGACATAGATTTCATTGCTGAGTGATATTGCTTTGTAAGTTAATACCACAACTTCTTTATCCATTTTTCACTTTCTGCGATGTTGAACTTGTACTGTAAACGAGGTTCTTGTAAACAGAGGCGTCCCAAACTTTGGGGTGGCTGTGTCTTTTTGATTTTAATTTCCCTAAGCTATAGGACCATAAGTGGAAGTGCCCTAGGCTCTGTTGCTTTGTTTTTTAGATGTTTCAGGAAACACCATACACTTCTCCTGAGTGTCTGTTGGCAATTTACATCCCGCCCATCAGCATAACAAGGCTCCCAGTTCTCCATGGCCTGTCCTGCCTTTCTGGATTTTACACTTTTTTCAGATGGCCCTTTTGACCGGGGGGAAGTGAGACTTCATTGTAGTGCAGATTTCCTTTGCAAGCTTGCTTGGTTGGCCAAAAAGGGCGTATGCGTTTTTTCCTGAATATATTCAGGAAAAAACGCATACGCCCTTTTTGGCCAAGTGCATCATTGTGGACGTTCTGCCTCTTTTCCTATGCTTTCAATGCAATTCCAGTCTACCTCCTGAAATCGGTTTCCTGCAATTCTGCCCCGCTTTCAAGTCCTCTTGGCAGCCTTACTTCAGTCTATTTTTGGATGATAGCTGTCATTTATAACTCTGCAGGTTTGTGAATTACACTGCCCCTGAGCTCCTTTCTTCAACTCGCTTTCTTTTGAGCTGGCCGCAACACCGCAGAATGGCTTCAAGCCCTAATCTGGTTCCGGTACGGTACGCTGAGCCTTTGGTTATTTCCTCTTCCTGGTGGTAAATGAGAGTTAAATTTGCCCGTCCAGACACCTCCAGCTATCCTCTCATTGGTTCTCGCTATTCCTGTTCATCTTCCGCAGAAATTGCAAACTGGGCCAAACAGGAGGTTAAAGGCGCTGACTCTCCAAGTGGGGAGAGTGTTAGTAAAGCGTCTGGAATGTTGCACCCGAGTACCAGGGGAGGAAAACTGCGACATATTTGAACACGTCTCCCAATCACATGGTTGATCATACTCTAGGTTCCACATGCATGTTTCAACTGAAGGAAGAATACCTTAAACCTGGGTAGTTGAAACCCGTGGAATGGGTACCATGCAATATGACTTCAAAGGGTCTTCATTGGCTCACCGAACCTCTCCAATCCTATCACTGCTGCGTTTATGCCCCTGTACACACGCTTGATTCTCTTTCGGAGACATAGCAATCCATAGGTTTTAAGATACTTACTAGTCAGGTACATTCTTAGGCGTTTAATATGGGGTTTTGAGTCCATTTCGTTGAGCAAGGAGTAGCTCTTGTCTATTCCATATTTGGCTTAAGGAACTTTATCTGTGCTCATTTCAATCTCTGGTTTTATGCAGCACCCCAACTCACCTTTACCCTTAAGCAAGCATAAGTTGGTTTTCTAAATTTGAGACCCTGTTCTGTTCTGTAATTCAGTTCCTGTGTAGCCAAGTTTACATTCCGTGTATTACTGATATCTTATGATGTTTCTTTTTCTGTGTGACTTATTTCAGTTAGAATCATCATACCTGAATCCACTCATTGTGCTGCTAAGGGCCTGATGACATAGATTTCATTGCTGAGTGATATTGCTTTGTAAGTGAATACCACAACTTCTTTATCCATTTTTCACTTTCTGCGATGTTGAACTTGTACTGTAAACGAGGTTCTTGTAAACAGAGCCGTTCCAAACTTTGGGGTGGCTGTGTCTTTTTGATTTTAATTTCCCTAAGCTATAGGACCATAAGTGGAAGTGCCCTAGGCTCTGTTGCTTTGTTTTTTAGATGTTTCAGGAAACACCATACACTTCTCCCAAGTGTCTGTTGGCAATTTACATCCCGCCCATCAGCATAACAAGGCTCCCAGTTCTCCATGGCCTGTCCTGCCTTTCTGGATTTTACACTTTTTTCAGATGGCCCTTTTGACCGGGGGGAAGTGAGACTTCATTGTAGTGCAGATTTCCTTTGCAAGCTTGCTTGGTTGGCCAAAAAGGGCGTATGCGTTTTTTCCTGAATATATTCAGGAAAAAACGCATACGCCCTTTTTGGCCAAGTGCATCATTGTGGACGTTCTGCCTCTTTTCCTATGCTTTCAATGCAATTCCAGTCTACCTCCTGAAATCGGTTTCCTGCAATTCTGCCCTGCTTTCAAGTCCTCTTGGCAGCCTTACTTCAGTATATTTTTGGACGATAGCTGTCATTTATAACTCTGCAGGTTTGTGAATTACAGTGCCCCTGAGCTCCTTTCTTCAACTCGCTTTCTTGTGACCTGGCCGCAACACCGCAGGATGGCTTCAGGCCCTAATCTGGTTCTGGCACGGCACGCTGAGCCTTTGGTTAATTCCTCTTCCTGGTGGGAAATGAGAGTTAAATTTGCCCGTCCAGACACCTCCAGCTAGTCTCTCATTGGTTCTCGCTATTCCTGTTCATCTTCCGCAGAAATTGCAAACTGGGCCAAACAGGAGGTTAAAGGCACTGACTCTCCAAGTCGGGAGAGTGTTAGTAAAGCGTCTGGAATGTTGCACCTGAGTACCAGGGTACGAAAACTGAGACATATTTGAACACGTCTCCCGATCACATGGTTGATCATACTCTAGGTTCCACATGCATGTTTTAGCTGAAGGAAGAATACCTTAAACCTGGGTAGTTGAAACCCGTGGAATGGGTACCATGCAATATGACTTCAAAGGGTCTTCATTTGCTCACCGAACCTCTGCAGTCCTATCACTGCTGCGTTTATGCCCCTGTACACATGCTTGATTCTCTTTCGGAGACATAGCAATCCATAGGTTTTAAGATACTTACTAGTCAGGTACATTCTTAGGCGTTTAATATGCGGTGTTGAGTCCATTTCGTTGAGCAAGGAGTAGCTCTTGTCTATTCCATATTTGGCTTAAGGAACTTTATCTGTGCTCATTTCAATCTCTGGTTTTATGCAGCACCCCAACTCACCTTTACCCTTAAGCAAGCATAAGTTGGTTTTCTAAATTTGAGACCCTGTTCTGTTCTGTAATTCAGTTCCTGTGTAGCCAAGTTTACATTCCGTGTATTACTGATATCTTATGATGTTTCTTTTTCTGTGTGACTTATTTCAGTTAGAATCATCATACCTGAATCCACTCATTGTGCTGCTAAGGGCCTGATGACATAGATTTCATTGCTGAGTGATATTGCTTTGTAAGTGAATACCACAACTTCTTTATCCATTTTTCACTTTCTGCGATGTTGAACTTGTACTGTAAACGAGGTTCTTGTAAACAGAGCCGTTCCAAACTTTGGGGTGGCTGTGTCTTTTTGATTTTAATTTCCCTAAGCTATAGGACCATAAGTGGAAGTGCCCTAGGCTCTGTTGCTTTGTTTTTTAGATGTTTCAGGAAACACCATACACTTCTCCCAAGTGTCTGTTGGCAATTTACATCCCGCCCATCAGCATAACAAGGCTCCCAGTTCTCCATGGCCTGTCCTGCCTTTCTGGATTTTACACTTTTTTCAGATGGCCCTTTTGACCGGGGGGAAGTGAGACTTCATTGTAGGTCAGATTTCCTTTGCAAGCTTGCTTGGTTGGCCAAAAAGGGCGTATGCGTTTTTTCCTGAATATATTCAGGAAAAAACGCATACGCCCTTTTTGGCCAAGTGCAACATTGTGGACGTTCTGCCTCTTTTCCTATGCTTTCAATGCAATTCCAGTCTACCTCCTGAAATCGGTTTCCTGCAATTCTGCCCTGCTTTCAAGTCCTCTTGGCAGCCTTACTTCAGTATATTTTTGGACGATAGCTGTCATTTATAACTCTGCAGGTTTGTGAATTACAGTGCCCCTGAGCTCCTTTCTTCAACTCGCTTTCTTGTGACCTGGCCCCAACACCGCAGGATGGCTTCAGGCCCTAATCTGGTTCTGGCACGGCACGCTGAGCCTTTGGTTAATTCCTCTTCCTGGTGGGAAATGAGAGTTAAATTTGCCCGTCCAGACACCTCCAGCTAGTCTCTCATTGGTTCTCGCTATTCCTGTTCATCTTCCGCAGAAATTGCAAACTGGGCCAAACAGGAGGTTAAAGGGACTGACTCTCCAAGTGGGGAGAGTGTTAGTAAAGCGTCTGGAATGTTGCACCCGAGTACCAGGGGAGGAAAACTGAGACATATTTGAACACGTCTCCCGATCCCATGGTTGATCATACTCTAGGTTCCACATGCATGTTTTAGCTGAAGGAAGAATACCTTAAACCTGGGTAGTTGAAACCCGTGGAATGGGTACCATGCAATATGACTTCAAAGGGTCTTCATTTGCTCACCGAACCTCTGCAGTCCTATCACTGCTGCGTTTATGCCCCTGTACACATGCTTGATTCTCTTTCGGAGACATAGCAATCCATAGGTTTTAAGATACTTACTAGTCAGGTACATTCTTAGGCGTTTAATATGCGGTGTTGAGTCCATTTCGTTGAGCAAGGAGTAGCTCTTGTCTATTCCATATTTGGCTTAAGGAACTTTATCTGTGCTCATTTCAATCTCTGGTTTTATGCAGCACCCCAACTCACCTTTACCCTTAAGCAAGCATAAGTTGGTTTTCTAAATTTGAGACCCTGTTCTGTTCTGTAATTCAGTTCCTGTGTAGCCAAGTTTACATTCCGTGTATTACTGATATCTTATGATGTTTCTTTTTAGGTGTGACTTATTTCAGTTAGAATCATCATACCTGAATCCACTCATTGTGCTGCTAAGGGCCTGAGGACATAGATTTCATTGCTGAGTGATATTGCTTTGTAAGTAAATACCACAACTTCTTTATCCATTTTTCACTTTCTGCGATGTTGAACTTGTACTGTAAACGAGGTTCTTGTAAACAGAGCCGTTCCAAACTTTGGGGTGGCTGTGTCTTTTTTATTTTAATTTCCCTAAGCTATAGGACCATAAGTGGAAGTGCCCTAGGCTCTGTTGCTTTGTTTTTTAGATGTTTCAGGAAACACCATACACTTCTCCCCAGTGACTGTTGGCAATTTACATCCCGCCCATCAGCATAACAAGGCTCCCAGTTCTCAATGGCCTGTTGCCTTTCTGGATTTTACACTTTTTTCAGATGGCCCTTTTGACCGGGGGGAAGTGAGACTTCATTGTAGTGCAGATTTCCTTTGCAAGCTTGCTTGGTTGACCAAAAAGGGCGTATGCGTTTTTTCCTGAATATATTCAGGAAAAAACGCATACGCCCTTTTTGGCCAAGTGCATCATTGTGGACGTTCTGCCTCTTTTCCTATGCTTTCAATGCAATTCCAGTCTATCTCCTGAAATCGGTTTCCTGCAATTCTGCCCCGCTTTCAAGTCCTCTTAGCAGCCTTACTTCAGTCTATTTTTGGACGATAGCTGTCACTTATAACTCTGCAGGTTTGTGAATTACAGTACCCCTGAGCTCCTTTCTTCAACTCGCTTTCTTGTAACCTGGCCGCAACACCGCAGGATGGCTTCAGGCCCTAATCTGGTTCCGGCCCGGCATGCTGAGCTTTTGGTTAATTCCTCTTCCTGGTGGGAAATGAGAGTTAAATTTGACCGTCCAGACACCTCCAGCTAGCCTCTCCTTGGTTCTCGCTATTCCTGTTCATCTTCCGCAGAAATTGCAAACTGGACCAAACAGGAAGTTAAAGGGACTGACTCTCCAAGTCAGGAGAGTGTTAGTAAAGCGTCTGGAATGTTGCACCCGAGTACCAGGGGAGGAAAACTGAGACATATTTGAACACGTCTCCCGTTCACATGGTTGATCATACTCTGGGTTCCACATGCATGTTGTAGCTGAAGGAAGAATACCTTAAACCTGGAGAGTTGAGACCCGTGTAATGGGTACCATGCAATATGACTTCAAAGGGTCTTCATTTGCTCACCGAACCTCTCCAATCCTATCACTGCTGCGTTTATGCCCCTGTACACACGCTTGATTCTCTTTTGGAGACATAGCAATCCATAGGTTTTAAGATACTTACTAGTCAGGTACATTCTTAGGCGTTTAATATGGGGTTTTGAGTCCATTTCGTTGAGCAAGGAGTAGCTCTTGTCTATTCCATATTTGGCTTAAGGAACTTTATCTGTGCTCATTTCAATCTCTGGTTTTATGCAGCACCCCAACTCACCTTTCCCCTTAAGCAAGCATAAGGTGGTTTTCTAAATTTGAGAACCTGTTCTGTTTTGGAATGCAGTTCCTCTGTAGCCAAGTTTACATTCCATGTATTAGTGATATCTTATGATGTTTCTTTTTCTGTGTGACTTATTTCAGTTAGAATCATCGTACCTGAATCCACTCATTATGCTGCTACGGGCCTGATGACATAGATTTCATTGCTGAGTGATACTGCATTGTACGTAAGTACCACAAGTTCTTTATCCATTTTTCACTTTCTGTGATATTGAACTTGTACGGTAAACAAGGTTCTTGTAAACGGAGGCGTCCCAAACTTTGGGGTGGCTGTGTCTTTTTGATTTTAATTTCCCTAAGCTATTGGACCATAAGTGGAAGTGCCCTAGGCTCTGTTGCTTTGTTTTTTAGATGTTTCAGGAAACACCATACACTTCTCCCGAGTGTCTGTTGGCAATTTACATCCCGCCCATCAGCATAACAAGGCTCCCAGTTCTCCATGGCCTGTCCTGCCTTTCTGGATTTTACACTTTTTTCAGATGGCCCTTTTGACCGGGGAGAAGTGAGACTTCATTGTAGTGCAGATTTCCTTTGCAAGCTTGCTTGGTGGGCCAAAAAGGGCGTATGCGTTTTTTCCTGAATATATTCAGGAAAAAACGCATACGCCCTTTTTGGCCAAGTGCATCATTGTGGACGTTCTGCCTCTTTTCCTATGCTTTCAATGCAATTCCAGTCTACCTCCTGAAATCGGTTTCCTGCAATTCTGCCCCGCTTTCAAGTCCTCTTGGCAGCCTTACTTCAGTATATTTTTGGACGATAGCTGTCATTTATAACTCTGCAGGTTTGTGAATTACAGTGCCCCTGAGCTCCTTTCTTCAACTCGCTTTCTTTTGAGCTGGCCGCAACACCGCAGGATGTCTTCAGGCCCTAAACTGGTTCTAGCACGGCACGCTGAGCCTTTGGTTAATTCGTCTTCCTGGTGGGAAATGAGAGTTAAATTTGCCCATCCAGACACCTCCAGCTAGTCTCTCATTGGTTCTCGCTATTCCTGTTCATCTTCCACAGAAATTGCAAACTGGGCCAAACAGGAGGTTAAAGGGACTGACTCTCCAAGTGGGGAGAGTGTTAGTAAAGCGTCTGGAATGTTGCACCTGAGTACCAGGGTACGAAAACTGAGACATATTTGAACACATCTCCCAATCACATGGTTGATCATACTCTAGGTTCCACATGCATGTTTTAGCTGAAGGAAGAATACCTTAAACCTGGGTAGTTGAAACCCGTGGAATGGGTACCATGCAATATGACTTCAAAGGGTCTTCATTTGCTCACGAACCTCTCCAATCCTATCACTGCTGCGTTTATGCCCCTGTACACATGCTTGTTTCTCTTTCGGAGACATAGCAATCCATAGGTTTTAAGATACTTACTAGTCAGGTACATTCTTAGGCGTTTAATATGGGGTGTTGAGTCCATTTCGTTGAGCAAGGAGTAGCTCTTGTCTATTCCATATTTGGCTTAAGGAACTTTATCTGTGCTCATTTCAATCTCTGGTTTTATGCAGCACCCCAACTCACCTTTCCCCTTAAGCAAGCATAAGTTGGTTTTCTAAATTTGAGACCCTGTTCTGTTCTGTAATTCAGTTCCTGTGTAGCCAAGTTTACATTCCGTGTATTACTGATATCTTATGATGTTTCTTTTTCTGTGTGACTTATTTCAGTTAGAATCATCATACCTGAATCCACTTGTGCTGCTAAGGGCCTGATGACACAGATTTCATTGCTGAGTGATATTGCTTTGTAAGTAAATACCACAACTTCTTTCTCCATTTTTCACTTTCTGCGATGTTGAACTTGTACTGTAAACGAGGTTCTTGTAAACAGAGCCGTTCCAAACTTTGGGGTGGCTGTGTCTTTTTGATTTTAATTTCCCTAAGCTATAGGACCATAAGTGGAAGTGCCCTAGGTTCTGTTGCTTTGTTTTTTAGATGTTTCAGGAAACACCATACACTTCTCCCGAGTGGTTGTTGGCAATTGACATCCCGCCCATCAGCATAACAAGGCTCCCAGTTCTCCATGGCCTGTCCTGCCTTTCTGGATTTTACACTTTTTTCAGATGGCCCTTTTGACCGGGGGGAAGTGAGACTTCATTGTAGTGCAGATTTCCTTTGCAAGCTTGCTTGGTTGGCCAAAAAGGGCGTATGCGTTTTTTCCTGAATATATTCAGGAAAAAACGCATACGCCCTTTTTGGCCAAGTGCATCATTGTGGACGTTCTGCCTCTTTTCCTATGCTTTCAATGCAATTCCAGTCTACCTCCTGAAATCGGTTTCCTGCAATTCTGCCCCGCTTTCAAGTCCTCTTGGCAGCCTTACTTCAGTCTATTTTTGGACGATAGCTGTCATTTATAACTCTGCAGGTTTGTGAATTACAGTGCCCCTGAGCTCCTTTCTTCAACTCGCTTTCTTTTGAGCTGGCCGCAACTCCGCAATATGGCTTCATGCCCTAATCTGGTTCCGGCCCGGCAGGCTGAGCCTTTGGTTAATTCCTCTTCCTGGTGGGAAATGAGAGTTAAATTTGCCCGTCCAGACACCTCCAGCTAGCCTCTCATTGGTTCTCGCTATTCCTGTTCATCTTCCGCAGAAATTGCAAACTGGGCCAAACAGGTGGTTAAAGGGACTGACTCTCCAGGTCGGGAGAGTGTTAGTAAAGCGTCTGGAATGTTGCACCCGAGTACCAGGGGGGGAAAACTGAGACATATTTGAACACGTCTCCCGTTCACATGGTTGATCATACTCTGGGTTCCACATGCATGTTTTAGCTGAAGGAAGAATACCTTAAACCTGGAGAGTTGAGACCCGTGTAATGGGTACCATGCAATATGACTTCAAAGGGTCTTCATTTGCTCACGAACCTCTCCAATCCTATCACTGCTGCCGTTATGCCCCTGTACACATGCTTGATTCTCTTTCGGAGACATAGCAATCCATAGGTTTTAAGATACTTACTAGTCAGGTACATTCTTAGGCGTTTAATATGCGGTGTTGAGTCCATTTCGTTGAGCAAGGAGTAGCTCTTGTCTATTCCATATTTGGCTTAAGGAACTTTATCTGTGCTCATTTCAATCTCTGGTTTTATGCAGCACCCCAACTCACCTTTCCCCTTAAGCAAGCATAAGTTGGTTTTCTAAATTTGAGACCCTGTTCTGTTTTGGAATGCAGTTCCTGTGTAGCCAAGTTTCCATTCCGTGTATTAGTGATATCTTATGATGTTTCTTTTTCTGTGTGAGTTATTTCAGTTAGAATCATCGTACCTGAATCCACTCATTATGCTGCTACGGGCCTGATGACATAGATTTCATTGCTGAGTGATACTGCATTGTACGTAAGTACCACAAGTTGTTTATCCATTTTTCACTTTCTGTGATATTGAACTTGTACGGTAAACGAGGTTCTTGTAAACGGAGGCGTCCCAAACTTTGGGGTGGCTGTGTCTTTTTGATTTTAATTTCCCTAAGCTATAGGACCATAAGTGGAAGTGCCCTAGGTTCTGTTGCTTTGTTTTTTAGATGTTTCAGGAAACACCATACACTTCTCCCGAGTGGTTGTTGGCAATTTACATCCCGCCCATCAGCATAACAAGGCTCCCAGTTCTCCATGGCCTGTCCTGCCTTTCTGGATTTTACACTTTTTTCAGATGGCCCTTTTGACCGGGGGGAAGTGAGACTTCATTG
Source organism: Delphinus delphis (assembly GCF_949987515.2). Taxonomy (NCBI): domain Eukaryota; kingdom Metazoa; phylum Chordata; class Mammalia; order Artiodactyla; family Delphinidae; genus Delphinus; species Delphinus delphis. Next base: position 4,642,981 of record NW_027192652.1, on the reverse strand, counting down.
TAGTGCAGATTTCCTTTGCAAGCTTGCTTGGTTGGCCAAAAAGGGCGTATGCGTTTTTTCCTGAATATATTCAGGAAAAAACGCATACGCCCTTTTTGGCCAAGTGCATCATTGTGGACGTTCTGCCCCTTTTCCTATGCTTTCAATGCAATTCCAGTCTACCTCCTGAAGTCGGTTTCCTACAATTCAGCCCCGCTTTCAAGTCCTCTTGGCAGCCTTACTTCAGTCTATTTTTGGACGATAGCTGTCATTTATAACTCTGCAGGTTTGTGAATTACAGTGCCCCTGAGCTCCTTTCTTCAACTCGCTTTCTTTTGAGCTGGCCGCAACACCGCATAATGGCTTCAGGCCCTAATTTGGTTCCGGTACGGCACGTTGAGCCTTTGGTTATTTCCTCTTCCTGGTGGGAAATGAGAGTTAAATTTGCCCGTCCAGACACCTCCAGCTATCCTCTCATTGGTTCTCGCTATTCCTGTTCATCTTCCACAGAAATTGCAAACTGTGCCAAACAGGAGGTTAAAGGCGCTGACTCTCCAAGTGGGGAGAGTGTTAGTAAAGCGTCTGGAATGTTGCACCCGAGTACCAGGGTACGAAAACTGAGACATATTTGAACACGTCTCCCAATCACATGGTTGATCATACTCTAGGTTCCACATGCATGTTTCAACTGAAGGAAGAATACCTTAAACCTGGGTAGTTGAAACCCGTGGAATGGGTACCATGCAATATGACTTCAAAGGGTCTTCATTTGCTCACCGAACCTCTCCAATCCTATCACTGCTGCGTTTATGCCCCTGTACACATGCTTGATTCTCTTTCGGAGACATAGCAATCCATAGGTTTTAAGATACTTACTAGTCAGGTACATTCTTAGGCATTTAATATGCGGTGTTGAGTCCATTTCGTTGAGCAAGGAGTAGCTCTTGTCTATTCCATATTTGGCTTAAGGTACTTTATCTGTGCTCATTTCGATCTCTGGTTTTATGCAGCACCCCAACTCACCTTTCCCCTTAAGCAAGCATAAGTTGCTTTTCTAAATTTGAGACCCTGTTCTGTTCTGTAATTCAGTTCCTGTGTAGCCAAGTTTACATTCCGTGTATTACTGATATCTTATGATGTTTCTTTTTCTGTGTGACTTATTTCAGTTAGAATCATCATACCTGAATCCACTCATTGTGCTGCTAAAGGCCTGATGACATAGATTTCATTGCTGAGTGATATTGCTTTGTAAGTAAATACCACAACTTCTTTATCCATTTTTCACTTTCTGCGATGTTGAACTTGTACTGTAAACGAGGTTCTTGTAAACAGAGCCGTTCCAAACTTTGGGGTGGCTGTGTCTTTTTGATTTTAATTTCCCTAAGCTATAGGACCATAAGTGGAAGTGCCCTAGGCTCTGTTGCTTTGTTTTTTGGATGTTTCAGGAAACACCATACACTTCTCCCGAGTGTCTGTTGGCAATTTACATCCCGCCCATCAGCATAACAAGGTTCCCAGTTCTCCATGGCCTGTCCTGCCTTTCTGGATTTTACACTTTTTTCAGATGGCCCTTTTGACCGGGGGGAAGTGAGACTTCATTGTAGTGCAGATTTCCTTTGCAAGCTTGCTTGGTTGGCCAAAAAGGGCGTATGCGTTTTTTCCTGAATATATTCAGGAAAAAACGCATACGCCCTTTTTGGCCAAGTGCATCATTGTGGACGTTCTGCCTCTTTTCCTATGCTTTCAATGCAATTCCAGTCTACCTCCTGAAATCGGTTTCCTGCAATTCTGCCCCGCTTTCAAGTCCTCTTGGCAGCCTTACTTCAGTCTATTTTTGGACGATAGCTGTCATTTATAACTCTGCAGGTTTGTGAATTACAGTGCCCCTGAGCTCCTTTCTTCAACTCGCTTTCTTGTGACCTGGCCGCAACACCGCAGGATGGCTTCAGGCCCTAATCTGGTTCTGGCACGGCACGCTGAGCCTTTGGTTAATTCCTCTTCCTGGTGGGAAATGAGAGTTAAATTTGCCCGTCCAGACACCTCCAGCTAGTCTCTCATTGGTTCTCGCTATTCCTGTTCATCTTCCGCAGAAATTGCAAACTGGGCCAAACAGGAGGTTAAAGGGACTGACTCCCCAAGTGGGGAGAGTGTTAGTAAAGCGTCTGGAATGTTGCACCCGAGTACCAGGGGAGGAAAACTGAGACATATTTGAACACGTCTCCCGATCCCATGGTTGATCATACTCTAGGTTCCACATGCATGTTTTAGCTGAAGGAAGAATACCTTAAACCTGGGTAGTTGAAACCCGTGGAATGGGTACCATGCAATATGACTTCAAAGGGTCTTCATTTGCTCACCGAACCTCTGCAGTCCTATCACTGCTGCGTTTATGCCCCTGTACACATGCTTGATTCTCTTTCGGAGACATAGCAATCCATAGGTTTTAAGATACTTACTAGTCAGGTACATTCTTAGGCGTTTAATATGGGGTGTTGAGTCCATTTCGTTGAGCAAGGAGTAGCTCTTGTCTATTCCATATTTGGCTTAAGGAACTTTATCTGTGCTCATTTGAATCTCTGGTTTTAGGCAGCACCCCAACTCACCTTTACCCTTAAGCAAGCATAAGTTGGTTTTCTAAATTTGAGACCCTGTTCTGTTCTGTAATTCAGTTCCTGTGTAGCCAAGTTTACATTCCGTGTATTACTGATATCTTATGATGTTTCTTTTTAGGTGTGACTTATTTCAGTTAGAATCATCATACCTGAATCCACTCATTGTGCTGCTAAGGGCCTGAGGACATAGATTTCATTGCTGAGTGATATTGCTTTGTAAGTAAATACCACAACTTCTTTATCCATTTTTCACTTTCTGCGATGTTGAACTTGTACTGTAAACGAGGTTCTTGTAAACAGAGCCGTTCCAAACTTTGGGGTGGCTGTGTCTTTTTGATTTTAATTTCCCTAAGCTATAGGACCATAAGTGGAAGTGCCCTAGGCTCTGTTGCTTTGTTTTTTAGATGTTTCAGGAAACACCATACACTTCTCCCCAGTGACTGTTGGCAATTTACATCCCGCCCATCAGCATAACAAGGCTCCCAGTTCTCAATGGCCTGTTGCCTTTCTGGATTTTACACTTTTTTCAGATGGCCCTTTTGACCGGGGGGAAGTGAGACTTCATTGTAGTGCAGATTTCCTTTGCAAGCTTGCTTGGTTGACCAAAAAGTGCGTATGCGTTTTTTCCTGAATATATTCAGGAAAAAACGCATACGCCCTTTTTGGCCAAGTGCATCATTGTGGACGTTCTGCCTCTTTTCCTATGCTTTCAATGCAATTCCAGTCTACCTCCTGAAATCGGTTTCCTGCAATTCTGCCCCGCTTTCAAGTCCTCTTGGCAGCCTTACTTCAGTCTATTTTTGGACGATAGCTGTCACTTATAACTCTGCAGGTTTGTGAATTACAGTACCCCTGAGCTCCTTTCTTCAACTCGCTTTCTTGTAACCTGGCCGCAACACCGCAGGATGGCTTCAGGCCCTAATCTGGTTCCGGCCCGGCATGCTGAGCTTTTGGTTAATTCCTCTTCCTGGTGGGAAATGAGAGTTAAATTTGACCGTCCAGACACCTCCAGCTAGCCTCTCCTTGGTTCTCGCTATTCCTGTTCATCTTCCGCAGAAATTGCAAACTGGGCCAAACAGGAAGTTAAAGGGACTGACTCTCCAAGTCAGGAGAGTGTTAGTAAAGCGTCTGGAATGTTGCACCCGAGTACCAGGGGAGGAAAACTGAGACATATTTGAACACGTCTCCCGTTCACATGGTTGATCATACTCTGGGTTCCACATGCATGTTGTAGCTGAAGGAAGAATACCTTAAACCTGGAGAGTTGAGACCCGTGTAATGGGTACCATGCAATATGACTTCAAAGGGTCTTCATTTGCTCACCGAACCTCTCCAATCCTATCACTGCTGCGTTTATGCCCCTGTACACACGCTTGATTCTCTTTTGGAGACATAGCAATCCATAGGTTTTAAGATACTTACTAGTCAGGTACATTCTTAGGCGTTTAATATGGGGTTTTGAGTCCATTTCGTTGAGCAAGGAGTAGCTCTTGTCTATTCCATATTTGGCTTAAGGAACTTTATCTGTGCTCATTTCAATCTCTGGTTTTATGCAGCACCCCAACTCACCTTTCCCCTTAAGCAAGCATAAGGTGGTTTTCTAAATTTGAGAACCTGTTCTGTTTTGGAATGCAGTTCCTCTGTAGCCAAGTTTACATTCCATGTATTAGTGATATCTTATGATGTTTCTTTTTCTGTGTGACTTATTTCAGTTAGAATCATCGTACCTGAATCCACTCATTATGCTGCTACGGGCCTGATGACATAGATTTCATTGCTGAGTGATACTGCATTGTACGTAAGTACCACAAGTTCTTTATCCATTTTTCACTTTCTGTGATATTGAACTTGTACGGTAAACAAGGTTCTTGTAAACGGAGGCGTCCCAAACTTTGGGGTGGCTGTGTCTTTTTGATTTTAATTTCCCTAAGCTATTGGACCATAAGTGGAAGTGCCCTAGGCTCTGTTGCTTTGTTTTTTAGATGTTTCAGGAAACACCATACACTTCTCCCGAGTGTCTGTTGGCAATTTACATCCCGCCCATCAGCATAACAAGGCTCCCAGTTCTCCATGGCCTGTCCTGCCTTTCTGGATTTTACACTTTTTTCAGATGGCCCTTTTGACCGGGGAGAAGTGAGACTTCATTGTAGTGCAGATTTCCTTTGCAAGCTTGCTTGGTGGGCCAAAAAGGGCGTATGCGTTTTTTCCTGAATATATTCAGGAAAAAACGCATACGCCCTTTTTGGCCAAGTGCATCATTGTGGACGTTCTGCCTCTTTTCCTATGCTTTCAATGCAATTCCAGTCTACCTCCTGAAATCGGTTTCCTGCAATTCTGCCCCGCTTTCAAGTCCTCTTGGCAGCCTTACTTCAGTATATTTTTGGACGATAGCTGTCATTTATAACTCTGCAGGTTTGTGAATTACAGTGCCCCTGAGCTCCTTTCTTCAACTCGCTTTCTTTTGAGCTGGCCGCAACACCGCAGGATGTCCTCAGGCCCTAAACTGGTTCTAGCACGGCACGCTGAGCCTTTGGTTAATTCGTCTTCCTGGTGGGAAATGAGAGTTAAATTTGCCCATCCAGACACCTCCAGCTAGTCTCTCATTGGTTCTCGCTATTCCTGTTCATCTTCCACAGAAATTGCAAACTGGGCCAAACAGGAGGTTAAAGGGACTGACTCTCCAAGTGGGGAGAGTGTTAGTAAAGCGTCTGGAATGTTGCACCCGAGTACCAGGGTACGAAAACTGAGACATATTTGAACACATCTCCCAATCACATGGTTGATCATACTCTAGGTTCCACATGCATGTTTTAGCTGAAGGAAGAATACCTTAAACCTGGGTAGTTGAAACCCGTGGAATGGGTACCATGCAATATGACTTCAAAGGGTCTTCATTTGCTCACGAACCTCTCCAATCCTATCACTGCTGCGTTTATGCCCCTGTACACATGCTTGTTTCTCTTTCGGAGACATAGCAATCCATAGGTTTTAAGATACTTACTAGTCAGGTACATTCTTAGGCGTTTAATATGGGGTGTTGAGTCCATTTCGTTGAGCAAGGAGTAGCTCTTGTCTATTCCATATTTGGCTTAAGGAACTTTATCTGTGCTCATTTCAATCTCTGGTTTTATGCAGCACCCCAACTCACCTTTCCCCTTAAGCAAGCATAAGTTGGTTTTCTAAATTTGAGACCCTGTTCTGTTCTGTAATTCAGTTCCTGTGTAGCCAAGTTTACATTCCGTGTATTACTGATATCTTATGATGTTTCTTTTTCTGTGTGACTTATTTCAGTTAGAATCATCGTACCTGAATCCACTCATTATGCTGCTACGGGCCTGATGACATAGATTTCATTGCTGAGTGATACTGCATTGTACGTAAGTACCACAAGTTGTTTATCCATTTTTCACTTTCTGTGATATTGAACTTGTACTGTAAACGAGGTTCTTGTAAACGGAGGCGTCCCAAACTTTGGGGTGGCTGTGTCTTTTTGATTTTAATTTCCCTAAGCTATAGGACCATAAGTGGAAGTGCCCTAGGTTCTGTTGCTTTGTTTTTTAGATGTTTCAGGAAACACCATACACTTCTCCCGAGTGGTTGTTGGCAATTTACATCCCGCCCATCAGCATAACAAGGCTCCCAGTTCTCCATGGCCTGTCCTGCCTTTCTGGATTTTACACTTTTTTCAGATGGCCCTTTTGACCGGGGGGAAGTGAGACTTCATTGTAGTGCAGATTTCCTTTGCAAGCTTGCTTGGTTGGCCAAAAAGGGCGTATGCGTTTTTTCCTGAATATATTCAGGAAAAAACGCATACGCCCTTTTTGGCCAAGTGCATCATTGTGGACGTTCTGCCCCTTTTCCTATGCTTTCAATGCAATTCCAGTCTACCTCCTGAAGTCGGTTTCCTACAATTCAGCCCCGCTTTCAAGTCCTCTTGGCAGCCTTACTTCAGTCTATTTTTGGACGATAGCTGTCATTTATAACTCTGCAGGTTTGTGAATTACAGTGCCCCTGAGCTCCTTTCTTCAACTCGCTTTCTTTTGAGCTGGCCGCAACACCGCAGAATGGCTTCAGGCCCTAATTTGGTTCCGGTACGGCACGCTGAGCCTTTGGTTATTTCCTCTTCCTGGTGGGAAATGAGAGTTAAATTTGCCCGTCCAGACACCTCCAGCTATCCTCTCATTGGTTCTCGCTATTCCTGTTCATCTTCCACAGAAATTGCAAACTGTGCCAAACAGGAGGTTAAAGGCGCTGACTCTCCAAGTGGGGAGAGTGTTAGTAAAGCGTCTGGAATGTTGCACCCGAGTACCAGGGTACGAAAACTGAGACATATTTGAACACGTCTCCCAATCACATGGTTGATCATACTCTAGGTTCCACATGCATGTTTCAACTGAAGGAAGAATACCTTAAACCTGGGTAGTTGAAACCCGTGGAATGGGTACCATGCAATATGACTTCAAAGGGTCTTCATTTGCTCACCGAACCTCTCCAATCCTATCACTGCTGCGTTTATGCCCCTGTACACATGCTTGATTCTCTTTCGGAGACATAGCAATCCATAGGTTTTAAGATACTTACTAGTCAGGTACATTCTTAGGCATTTAATATGCGGTGTTGAGTCCATTTCGTTGAGCAAGGAGTAGCTCTTGTCTATTCCATATTTGGCTTAAGGTACTTTATCTGTGCTCATTTCGATCTCTGGTTTTATGCAGCACCCCAACTCACCTTTCCCCTTAAGCAAGCATAAGTTGCTTTTCTAAATTTGAGACCCTGTTCTGTTCTGTAATTCAGTTCCTGTGTAGCCAAGTTTACATTCCGTGTATTACTGATATCTTATGATGTTTCTTTTTCTGTGTGACTTATTTCAGTTAGAATCATCATACCTGAATCCACTCATTGTGCTGCTAAAGGCCTGATGACATAGATTTCATTGCTGAGTGATATTGCTTTGTAAGTAAATACCACAACTTCTTTATCCATTTTTCACTTTCTGCGATGTTGAACTTGTACTGTAAACGAGGTTCTTGTAAACAGAGCCGTTCCAAACTTTGGGGTGGCTGTGTCTTTTTGATTTTAATTTCCCTAAGCTATAGGACCATAAGTGGAAGTGCCCTAGGCTCTGTTGCTTTGTTTTTTGGATGTTTCAGGAAACACCATACACTTCTCCCGAGTGTCTGTTGGCAATTTACATCCCGCCCATCAGCATAACAAGGTTCCCAGTTCTCCATGGCCTGTCCTGCCTTTCTGGATTTTACACTTTTTTCAGATGGCCCTTTTGACCGGGGGGAAGTGAGACTTCATTGTAGTGCAGATTTCCTTTGCAAGCTTGCTTGGTTGGCCAAAAAGGGCGTATGCGTTTTTTCCTGAATATATTCAGGAAAAAACGCATACGCCCTTTTTGGCCAAGTGCATCATTGTGGACGTTCTGCCTCTTTTCCTATGCTTTCAATGCAATTCCAGTCTACCTCCTGAAATCGGTTTCCTGCAATTCTGCCCCGCTTTCAAGTCCTCTTGGCAGCCTTACTTCAGTCTATTTTTGGACGATAGCTGTCATTTATAACTCTGCAGGTTTGTGAATTACAGTGCCCCTGAGCTCCTTTCTTCAACTCGCTTTCTTTTGAGCTGGCCGCAACACCGCAGGATGGCTTCAGGTCCTAATCTGGTTCCGGCCCGGCAGGCTGAGCCTTTGGTTAATTCCTCTTCCTGGTGGGAAATGAGAGTTAAATTTGCCCGTCCAGACACCTCCAGCTAGTCTCTCATTGGTTCTCGCTATTCCTGTTCATCTTCCGCAGAAATTGCAAACTGGGCCAAACAGGAGGTTAAAGGGACTGACTCTCCAAGTGGGGAGAGTGTTAGTAAAGCGTCTGGAATGTTGCACCCGAGTACCAGGGGAGGAAAACTGAGACATATTTGAACACGTCTCCCGATCACATGGTTGATCATACTCTAGGTTCCACCTGCATGTTTTAGCTGAAGGAAGAATACCTTAAACCTGGGTAGTTGAAACCCGTGAAATGGGTACCATGCAATATGACTTCAAAGGGTCTTCATTTGCTCACCGAACCTCTCCAATCCTATCACTGCTGCGTTTATGCCCCTATACACATGCTTGATTCTCTTTCGGAGACATAGCAATCCATAGGTTTGAAGATACTTACAAGTCAGGTACATTCTTAGGCGTTTAATATGCGGTGTTGAGTCCATTTCGTTGAGCAAGGAGTAGCTCTTGTCTATTCCATATTTGGCTTAAGGAACTTTATCTGTGTTCATTTCAATCTCTGGTTTTAGGCAGCACCCCAACTCACCTTTACCCTTAAGCAAGCATAAGTTGTCTTTCTAAATTTGAGACCCTGTTCTGTTCTGTAATTCAGTTCCTGTGTAGCCAAGTTTACATTCCGTGTATTACTGATATCTTATGATGTTTCTTTTTCTGTGTGACTTACTTCAGTTAGAATCATCATACCTGAATCCACTCATTGTGCTGCTAAGGGCCTGATGACATAGATTTCATTGCTGAGTGATATTGCTTTGTAAGTGAATACCGCAACTTCTTTATCCATTTTTCACTTTCTGCGATGTTGAACTTGTACTGTAAACGAGGTTCTTGTAAACAGAGCCGTTCCAAACTTTGGGGTGGCTGTGTCTTTTTGATTTTAATTTCCCTAAGCTATAGGACCATAAGTGGAAGTGCCCTAGGCTCTGTTGCTTTGTTTTTTAGATGTTTCAGGAAACACCATACACTTCTCCCAAGTGTCTGTTGGCAATTTACATCCCGCCCATCAGCATAACAAGGCTCCCAGTTCTCAATGGCCTGTTGTCTTTCTGGATTTTACACTTTTTTCAGATGGCCCTTTTGACCGGGGGGAAGTGAGACTTCATTGTAGTGCAGATTTCCTTTGCAAGCTTGCTTGGTTGGCCAAAAAGGGCGTATGCGTTTTTTCCTGAATATATTCAGGAAAAAACGCATACGCCCTTTTTGGCCAAGTGCATCATTGTGGACGTTCTGCCTCTTTTCCTATGCTTTCAATGCAATTCCAGTCTACCTCCTGAAATCGTTTTCCTGCAATTCTGACCCGCTTTCAAGTCCTCTTGGCAGCCTTACTTCAGTCTATTTTTGGACGATAGCTGTCATTTATAACTCTGCAGGTTTGTGAATTACAGTGCCCCTGAGCTCCTTTCCTCAACTCGCTTTCTTGTGAGCTGGCCGCAACACTGCAGCATGGCTTCAGGCCCTAATCTGGTTCCGGCACGGCATGCTGAGCCTTTGGTTAATTCCTCTTCCTGGTGGGAAATTAGAGTTAAATTTGCCCGTCCAGACACCTCCAGCTAGCCTCTCATTGGTTCTCCCTATTCCTGTACATCTTATGCAGAAATTGCAAACTGCGCCAAACAGGAGGTTAAAGGGACTGACTCTCCAAGTCGGGAGAGTGTTAGTAAAGCGTCTGGAATGTTGCACCCGAGTATCAGGGGAGGAAAACTGAGACATATTTGAACACGTCTCCCGTTCACAAGGTTGATCATACTCTGGGTTCCACATGCATGTTTTAGCTGAAGGAAGAATACCTTAAACCTGGGTAGTTGAAACCCGTGGAATGGGTACCATGCAATATGACTTCAAAGGGTCTTCATTTGCTCACTGAACCTCTCCAATCCTATCACTGCTGCGTTTATGCCCTTGTACACACGCTTGATTCTCTTTTGGAGACATAGCAATCCATAGGTTTTAAGATACTTACTAGTCAGGTACATTCTTAGGCGTTTAATATGGGGTTTTGAGTCCATTTCGTTGAGCAAGGAGTAGCTCTTGTCTATTCCATATTTGGCTTAAGGAACTTTATCTGTGCTCATTTCAATCTCTGGTTTTATGCAGAACCCCAACTCACCTTTCCCCTTAAGCAAGCATAAGTTGGTTTTCTAAATTTGAGACCCTGTTCTGTTTTGGAATTCAGTTCCTGTGTAGCCAAGTTTACATTCCGTGTATTAGTGATATCTTATGATGTTTCTTTTTCTGTGTGACTTATTTCAGTTAGAATCATCGTACCTGAATCCACTCATTATGCTGCTACGGGCCTGATGACATAGATTTCATTGCTGAGTGATACTGCATTGTACGTAAGTACCACAAGTTCTTTATCCATTTTTTCACTTTCTGTGATATTGAACTTGTACGGTAAATGAGGTTCTTGTAAACGGAGGCGTCCCAAACTTTGGGGTGGCTGTGTCTTTTTGATTTTAATTTCCCTAAGCTATAGGACCATAAGTGGAAGTGCCCTAGGCTCTGTTGCTTTGTTTTTTAGATGTTTCAGGAAACACCATACACTTCTCCTGAGTGACTGTTGGCAATTTACATCCCGCCCATCAGCATAACAAGGCTCCCAGTTCTCCATGGCCTGTCCTGCCTTTCTGGATTTTACACTTTTTTCAGATGGCCCTTTTGACCGGGGAGAAGTGAGACTTCATTGTAGTGCAGATTTCCTTTGCAAGTTTGCTTGGTTGGCCAAAAAGGGCGTATGCGTTTTTTCCTGAATATATTCAGGAAAAAACGCATACGCCCTTTTTGGCCAAGTGCATCATTGTGGACATTCTGCCTCTTTTCCTATGCTTTCAATGCAATTCCAGTCTACCTCCTGAAATCGGTTTCCTGCAATTCTGCCCCGCTTTCAAGTCCTCTTGGCAGCCTTACTTCAGTCTATTTTTGGACGATAGCTGTCATTTATAACTCTGCATGTTTGTGAATTACAGTGCCCCTGAGCTCCTTTCTTCAACTCGCTTTCTTTTGAGCTGGCCGCAACACCGCAGAATGGCTTCAGGCCCTAATCTGGTTCCGTTACGGCACGCTGAGCCTTTGGTTATTTCCTCTTCCTGGTGGGAAATGAGAGTTAAATTTGCCCGTCCAGACACCTCCAGCTAGCCTCTCATTGGTTCTCGCTATTCCTGTTCATCTTCCGCAGAAATTGCAAACTGTGCCAAACAGGAGGTTAAAGGCGCTGACTCTCCAAGTGGGGAGAGTGTTAGTAAAGCGTCTGGAATGTTGCACCCGAGTACCAGGGGAGGAAAACTGAGACATATTTGAACACGTCTCCCAATCACATGGTTGATCATACTCTAGGTTCCACATGCATGTTTCAACTGAAGGAAGAATACCTTAAACCTGGAGAGTTGAGACCCGTGGAATGGGTACCATGCAATATGACTTCAAAGGGTCTTCATTTGCTAACCGAACCTCTCCAATCCTATCACTGCTGCGTTTATGCCCCTGTACACATGCTTGATTCTCTTTCGGAGACATAGCAATCCATAGGTTTTAAGATACTTACTAGTCAGGTACATTCTTAGGCGTTTAATATGCGGTGTTGAGTCCATTTCGTTGAGCAAGGAGTAGCTCTTGTCTATTCCATATTTGGCTTAAGGAACTTTATCTGTGCTCATTTCGATCTCTGGTTTTATGCAGCACCCCAACTCACCTTTCCCCTTAAGCAAGCATAAGTTGGTTTTCTAAATTTGAGACCCTGTTCTGTTCTGTAATTCAGTTCCTGTGTAGCCAAGTTTACATTCCGTGTATTACTGATATCTTATGATGTTTCTTTTTCTGTGTGACTTATTTCAGTTAGAATCATCATACCTGAACCCACTCATTGTGATGCTAAGGGCCTGATGACATAGATTTCATTGCTGAGTGATACTGCATTGTACGTAAGTACCACAAGTTCTTTATCCATTTTTCACTTTCTGTGATATTGAACTTGTACGGTAAACGAGGTTCTTGTAAACGGAGGCGTTCCAAACTTTGGGGTGGCTGTGTCTTTTTGATTTTAATTTCCCTAAGCTATAGGACCATAAGTGGCAGTGCCCTAGGCTCTGTTGCTTTGTTTTTTAGATGTTTCAGGAAACACCATACACTTCTCCCCAGTGTCTGTTGGCAATTTACATCCCGCCCATCAGCATAACAAGGCTCCCAGTTCTCCATGGCCTGTCCTGCCTTTCTGGATTTTACACTTTTTTCAGATGGCCCTTTTGACTGGGGGGAAGTGAGACTTCATTGTAGTGCAGATTTCCTTTGCAAGCTTGCTTGGTTGGCCAAAAAGGGCGTATGCGATTTTTCCTGAATATATTCAGGAAAAAACGCATACGCCCTTTTTGGCCAAGTGCATCATTGTGGACGTTCTGCCTCTTTTCCTATGCTTTCAATGCAATTCCAGTCTACCTCCTGAAATCGGTTTCCTGCAATTCTGCCCCGCTTTCAAGTCCTCTTGGCAGCCTTACTTCAGTATATTTTTGGACGATAGCTGTAATTTATAACTCTGCAGGTTTGTGAATTACAGTGCCCCTGAGCTCCTTTCTTCAACTCGCTTTCTTTTGAGCTGGCCGCAACACAGCAGGATGGCTTCAGGCCCTAATCTGGTTCCGGCACGGCACGCTGAGCCTTTGGTTAATTCCTCTTCCTGGTGGGAAATGAGAGTTAAATTTGCCCATCCAGACACCTCCAGCTAGCCTCTAATTTGTTCTCGCTATTCCTGTTCATCTTCCGCAGAAATTGCAAACTGGGCCAAACAGGAGGTTAAAGGGACTGACTCTCCAAGTCGGGAGAGTGTTAGTAAAGCGTCTGGAATGTTGCACCCGAGTACCAGGGGAGGAAAACTGAGACATATTTGAACACGTCTCCCGATCACATGGTTGATCATACTCTAGGTTCCACATGCATGTTTTAGCTGAAGGAAGAATACCTTAAACCTGGGTAGTTGAAACCCGTGGAATGGGTACCATGCAATATGACTTCAAAGGGTCTTCATTTGCTCACCCAACCTCTCCAATCCTATCACTGCTGCGTTTATGACCCTGTACACATGCTTGATTCTCTTTCGGAGACATAGCAATCCATAGGTTTTAAGATACTTACTAGTCAGGTACATTCTTAGGCGTTTAATATGCGGTGTTGAGTCCATTTCGTTGAGCAAGGAGTAGCTCTTGTCTATTCCATATTTGGCTTAAGGAACTTTATCTGTGCTCATTTCAATCTCTGGTTTTATGCAGCACCCCAACTCACCTTTACCCTTAAGCAAGCATAAGTTGGTTTTCTAAATTTGAGACCCTGTTCTGTTCTGTAATTCAGTTCTTGTGTAGCCAAGTTTACATTCCATGTATTACTGATATCTTATGATGTTTCTTTTTCTGTGTGACTTATTTCAGTTAGAATCATCATACCTGAATCCACTCATTGTGCTGCTAAGGGCCTGATGACACAGATTTCATTGCTGAGTGATATTGCTTTGTAAGTAAATACCACAACTTCTTTATCCATTTTTCACTTTCTGCGATGTTGAACTTATACTGTAAACGAGGTTCTTGTAAACAGAGGCGTCCCAAACTTTGGGGTGGCTGTGTCTTTTTGATTTTAATTTCCCTAAGCTATAGGACCATAAGTGGCAGTGCCCTAGGCTCTGTTGCTTTGTTTTTTAGATGTTTCAGGAAACACCATACACTTCTCCCGAGTGTCTGTTGGCAATTTACATCCCGCCCATCAGCATAACAAGGCTCCCAGTTCTCCATGGCCTGTCCTGCCTTTCTGGATTTTACACTTTTTTCAGATGGCCCTTTTGACCACGGGGAAGTGAGACTTCATTGTAGTGCAGATTTCCTTTGCAAGTTTGCTTGGTTGGCCAAAAAGGGCGTATGCGTTTTGTCCTGAATATATTCAGGAAAAAACGCATACACACTTTTTGGCCAAGTGCATCATTGTGGACGTTCTGCCTCTTTTCCTATGCTTTCAATGCAATTCCAGTCTACCTCCTGAAATCGGTTTCCTGCAATTCTGCCCCGCTTTCAAGTCCTCTTGGCAGCCTTACTTCAGTCTATTTTTGGACGATAGCTGTCATTTATAACTCTGCAGGTTTGTGAATTACAGTGCCCCTGAGCTCCTTTCTTCAACTCGTTTTCTTGTGAGCTGGCCGAAACACCGCAGGATGGCTTCAGGCCCTAATCTGGTTCCGGCACGGCACGCTGAGCCTTTGGTTAATTCCTCTTCCTGGTGGGAAATGAGAGTTAAATTTCCCGTCCAGACACCTCCAGCTAGTCTCTCATTGGTTCTCGCTATTCCTGTTCATCTTCCGCAGAAATTGCAAACTGGGCCAAACAGGAGGTTAAAGGGACTGACTCTCCAAGTCGGGAGAGTGTTAGTAAAGCGTCTGGAATGTTGCACCCGAGTACCAGGGTACGAAAACTGAGACATATTTGAACACGTCTCCCGATCACATGGTTGATCATACTCTAGGTTCCACATGCATGTTTTAGCTGAAGGAAGAATACCTTAAACCTGGGTAGTTGAAACCCGTGGAATAGATACCATGCAATATGACTTCAAAGGGTCTTCATTTGCTCACCGAACCTCTCCAATCCTACCACTGCTGCGTTTATGCCCCTGTACACATGCTTGATTCTCTTTCGGAGACATAGCAATCCATAGGTTTTAAGATACTTACTAGTCAGGTACATTCTTAGGCGTTTAATATGGGGTGTTGAGTCCATTTCGTTGAGCAAGGAGTATCTCTTGTCTATTCCATATTTGGCTTAAGGAACTTTATCTGTGCTCATTTCGATCTCTGGTTTTATGCAGCACCCCAACTCACCTTTCCCCTTAAGCAAGCATAAGTTGGTTTTCTAAATTTGAGACCCTGTTCTGTTCTGTAATTCAGTTCCTGTGTAGCCAAGTTTACATTCCGTGTATTACTGATATCTTATGATGTTTCTTTTTCTGTGTGACTTATTTCAGTTAGAATCATCATACCTGAATCCACTCATTGTGCTGCTAAGGGCCTGATGACACAGATTTCATTGCTGAGTGATATTGCTTTGTAAGTAAATACCACAACTTCTTTATCCATTTTTCACATTCTGCGATGTTGAACTTGTACTGTAAACGAGGTTCTTGTAAACAGAGCTGTTCCAAACTTTGGGGTGGCTGTGTCTTTTATATTTTAATTTCCCTAAGCTATAGGACCATAAGTGGAAGTGCCCTAGGCTCTGTTGCTTTGTTTTTTAGATATTTCAGGAAACACCATACACTTCTCCCCAGTGTCTGTTGGCAATTTACATCCCGCCCATCAGCATAACAAGGCTCCCAGTTCTCCATGGCCTGTCCTGCCTTTCTGGATTTTACACTTTTTTCAGATGGCCCTTTTGACCGGGGGGAAGTGAGACTTCATTGTAGTGCAGATTTCCTTTGCAAGCTTGCTTGGTTGGCCAAAAAGGGCGTATGCGTTTTTTCCTGAATATATTCAGGAAAAAACGCATACGCCCTTTTTGGCCAAGTGCATCATTGTGGACGTTCTGCCTCTTTTCCTATGCTTTCAATGCAATTCCAGTCTACCTCCTGAAATCGGTTTCCTGCAATTCTGCCCCGCTTTCAAGTCCTCTTGGCAGCCTTACTTCAGTCTATTTTTGGACGATAGCTGTCATTTATAACTCTGCAGGTTTGTGAATTACAGTGCCCCTGAGCTCCTTTCTTCAACTCGCTTTCTTGTGAGCTGGCCGCAACACCGCAGGATGTCTTCAGGCCCTAATCTGGTTCTGGCACGGCACGCTGAGCCTTTGGTTAATTCCTCTTCCTGGTGGGAAATGAGAGTTAAATTTGCCCGTCCAGACACCTCCAGCTAGTCTCTCATTGGTTCTCGCTATTCCTGTTCATCTTCCGCAGAAATTGCAAACTGGGCCAAACAGGAGGTTAAAGGGACTGACTCTCCAAGTGGGGAGAGTGTTAGTAAAGCGTCTGGAATGTTGCACCCGAATACCAGGGTACGAAAACTGAGACATGTTTGAACACGTCTCCCGATCACATGGTTGATCATACTCTAGGTTCCACATACATGTTTTAGCTGAAGGAAGAATACCTTAAACCTGGGTAGTTGAAACCCGTGGAATGGGTACCATGCAATATGACTTCAAAGGGTCTTCATTTGCTCACCGAACCTCTCCAATCCTATCACTGCTGCGTTTATGCCCCTGTACACATGCTTGATTTTCTTTCGGAGACATAGCAATCCATAGGTTTTAAGATACTTACTAGTGAGGTACATTCTTAAGCGTTTAATATGCGGTGTTGAGTCCATTTCGTTGACCAAGGAGTAGCTCTTGTCTATTCCATATTTGGCTTAAGGAACTTTATCTGTGCTCATTTCAATCTCTGATTTTATGCAGCACCCCAACTCACCTTTACCCTTAAGCAAGCATAAGTTGTTTTTCTAAATTTGAGACCCTGTTCTGTTCTGTAATTCAGTTCCTGTGTAGCCAAGTTTACATTCCGTGTATTACTGATATCTTATGATGTTTCTTTTTCTGTGTGACTTATTTCAGTTAGAATCATCATACCTGAATCCACTCATTGTGCTGCTAAGGGCCTAATGACACAGATTTCATTGCTGAGTGATATTGCTTTGTAAGTAAATACCACATCTTTTTTATCCATTTTTCACTTTCTGCGATGTTGAACTTGTACTGTAAACGAGGTTCTTGTAAACGGAGCCTTTCGAAACTTTGGGGTGGCTGTGTCTTTTTGATTTTAAATTCCCTAAGCTATAGGACCATAAGTGGAAGTGCCCTAGGCTCTGTTGCTTTGTTTTTTAGATGTTTCAGGAAACACCATACACTTCTCCCGAGTGGTTGTTGGCAATTTACATGCCGCCCTTCAGCATAACAAGGCTCCCAGTTCTCCATGGCCTGTCCTGCCTTTCTGGATTTTACACTTTTTTCAGATGGCCCTTTTGACCGGGGGGAAGTGAGACTTCATTGTAGTGCAGATTTCCTTTGCAAGCTTGCTTGGTTGGCCAAAAAGGGCGTATGCGTTTTTTCCTGAATATATTCAGGAAAAAACGCATACGCCCTTTTTGGCCAAGTGCATCATTGTGGACGTTCTGCCTCTTTTCCTATGCTTTCAATGCAATTCCAGTCTACCTCCTGAAATCGGTTTCCTGCAATTCTGCCCCGCTTTCAAGTCCTCTTGGCAGCCTTACTTCAGTCTGTTTTTGGATGATAGCTGTCATTTATAACTCTGCAGGTTTGTGAATTACAGTGCCCCTGAGCTCCTTTCTTCAACTCGCTTTCTTTTGAGCTGGCTGCAACACCGCAGGATGGCTTCAGGCCCTAATCTGGTTCCGGCACGGCACACTGAGCCTTTGGTTATTTCCTCTTCCTGGTGGGAAATGAGAGTTAAATTTGCCCGTCCAGACACCTCCAGCTAACCTCTCATTGGTTCTCGCTATTCCTGTTCATCTTCCGCAGAAATTGCAAACTGGGCCAAACAGGAGTTTAAAGGCGCTGACTCTCCAAGTGGGGAGAGTGTTAGTAAAGCGTCTGGAATGTTGCACCCGAGTACCAGGGGAGGAAAACTGAGACATATTTGAACACGTCTCCCGTTCACATGGTTGATCATACTTGGGTTCCACATGCATGTTTTAGCTGAAGGAAGAATACCTTAAACCTGGAGAGTTGAGACCCGTGTAATGGGTACCATGCAATATGACTTCAAAGGGTCTTCATTTGCTCACCGAACCTCTCCAATCCTATCACTGCTGCGTTTATGCCCCTGTACACATGCTTGATTCTCTTTTGGAGACATAGCAATCCATAGGTTTTACGATACTTACTAGTCAGGTACATTCTTAGGCGTTTAATATGCGGTGTTGAGTCCATTTCGTTGAGCAAGGAGTAGCTCTTGTCTATTCCATATTTGACTTAAGGAACTTTATCTGTGCTCATTTCAGTCTCTGGTTTTATGCAGCACCCCAACTCACCTTTACCCTTAAGCAAGCATAAGTTGGTTTTCTAAATTTGAGACCCTGTTCTGCTCTGTAATTCAGTTCCTGTGTAGCCAAGTTTACATTCCGTGTATTACTGATATCTTATGATGTTTCTTTTTCTGTGTGACTTATTTCAGTTAGAATCATCATACCTGAATCCACTCATTGTGATGCTAAGGGCCTGATGACATAGATTTCATTGCTGAGTGATATTGCTTTGTAAGTAAATACCACAACTTCTTTATCCATTTTTCTCTTTCTGTGATGTTGAACTTGTACTGTAAACGAGGTTCTTGTAAACAGAGGCGTCCCAAACTTTGGGGTGGCTGTGTCTTCTTGATTTTAATTTCCCTAAGCTATAGGACCATAAGTGGAAGTGCCCTAGGCTCTGTTGCTTTGTTTTTTAGATGTTTCAGGAAACACCATACACTTCTCCCGAGTGTCTGTTGGCAATTTACATCCCGCCCATCAGCATAACAAGGCTCCCAGTTCTCCATGGCCTGTCCTGCCTTTCTGGATTTTACACTTTTTCAGATGGCCCTTTTGACCGGGGAGAAGTGAGACTTCATTGTAGTGCAGATTTCCTTTGCAAGTTTGCTTGGTTGGCCAAAAAGGGCGTATGCGTTTTTTCCTGAATATATTCAGGAAAAAACGCATACGACCTTTTTGGCCAAGTGCATCATTGTGGACGTTCTGCCTCTTTTCCTATGCTTTCAATGCAATTCCAGTCTACCTCCTGAAATCGGTTTCCTGCAATTCTGCCCCGCTTTCAAGTCCTCTTGGCAGCCTTACTTCAGTCTATTTTTGGACGATAGCTGTCATTTATAACTCTGCAGTTTTGTGAATTACTGTGCCCCTGAGCTCCTTTCTTCAACTCGCTTTCTTGTGACCTGGCCGCAACACCGCAGGATGTCTTCAGGCCCTAATCTGGTTCTGGCACGGCACGCTGAGCCTTTGGTTAATTCCTCTTCCTGGTGGGAAATGAGAGTTAAATTTGCCCATCCAGACACCTCCAGCTAGTCTCTCATTGGTTCTCGCTATTCCTGTTCATCTTCCACAGAAATTGCAAACTGGGCCAAACAGGAGGTTAAAGGGACTGACTCTCCAAGTGGGGAGAGTGTTAGTAAAGCGTCTGGAATGTTGCACCCGAGTACCAGGGTACGAAAACTGAGACATATTTGAACACGTCTCCCGATCACATGGTTGATCATACTCTAGGTTCCACATGCATGTTTTAGCTGAAGGAAGAATACCTTAAACCTGGGTAGTTGAAACCCGTGGAATGGGTACCATGCAATATGACTTCAAAGGGTCTTCATTGCCTCACCGAACCTCTCCAATCCTATCACTGCTGCGTTTATGCCCCTGTACACATGCTTGATTCTCTTTTGGAGACATAGCAATCCATAGGTTTTACGATACTTACTAGTCAGGTACATTCTTAGGCGTTTAATATGCATGTTGAGTCCATTTCGTTGAGCAAGGAGTAGCTCTTGTCTATTCCATATTTGACTTAAGGAACTTTATCTGTGCTCATTTCAATCTCTGGTTTTATGCAGCACCCCAACTCACCTTTCCCCTTAAGCAAGCATAAGTTGGTTTTCTAAATTTGAGACCCTGTTCTGTTCTGTAATTCAGTTCCTGTGTAGCCAAGTTTACATTCCGTGTATTACTGATATCTTATGATGTTTCTTTTTCTGTGTGACTTATTTCAGTTAGAATCATCATACCTGAACCCACTCATTGTGATGCTAAGGGCCTGATGACATAGATTTCATTGCTGAGTGATACTGCATTGTACGTAAGTACCACAAGTTCTTTATCCATTTTTCACTTTCTGTGATATTGAACTTGTACGGTAAACGAGGTTCTTGTAAACGGAGGCGTTCCAAACTTTGGGGTGGCTGTGTCTTTTTGATTTTAATTTCCCTAAGCTATAGGACCATAAGTGGCAGTGCCCTAGGCTCTGTTGCTTTGTTTTTTAGATGTTTCAGGAAACACCATACACTTCTCCCGAGTGTCTGTTGGCAATTTACATCCCGCCCATCAGCATAACAAGGCTCCCAGT
Source organism: Delphinus delphis (assembly GCF_949987515.2). Lineage (NCBI taxonomy): Eukaryota > Metazoa > Chordata > Mammalia > Artiodactyla > Delphinidae > Delphinus > Delphinus delphis. The sequence continues at coordinate 4,622,531 of NW_027192652.1, read as the reverse complement.
TCTCCATGGCCTGTCCTGCCTTTCTGGATTTTACACTATTTTCAGATGGCCCTTTTGACTGGGGGGAAGTGAGACTTCATTGTAGTGCAGATTTCCGTTGCAAGCAGCTTGGTTGGCCAAAAAGGGCGTATGCGTTTTTTCCTGAATATATTCAGGAAAAAACGCATACGCCCTTTTTGGCCAAGTGCATCATTGTGGACGTTCTGCCTCTTTTCCTATGCTTTCAATGCAATTCCAGTCTACCTCCTGAAATCGGTTTCCTGCAATTCTGCCCCGCTTTCAAGTCCTCTTGGCAGCCTTACTTCAGTATATTTTTGGACGATAGCTGTCATTTATAACTCTGCAGGTTTGTGAATTACAGTGCCCCTGAGCTCCTTTCTTCAACTCGCTTTCTTTTGAGCTGGCCGCAACACCGCAGGATGGCTTCAGGCCCTAATCTGGTTCCGGCACGGCACGCTGAGCCTTTGGTTAATTCCTCTTCCTGGTGGGAAATGAGAGTTAAATTTGCCCGTCCAGACACCTCCAGCTAGCCTCTAATTTGTTCTCGCTATTCCTGTTCATCTTCCGCAGAAATTGCAAACTGGGCCAAACAGGAGGTTAAAGGGACTGACTCTCCAAGTCGGGAGAGTGTTAGTAAAGCGTCTGGAATGTTGCACCCGAGTACCAGGGGAGGAAAACTGAGACATATTTGAACACGTCTCCCGATCACATGGTTGATCATACTCTAGGTTCCACATGCATGTTTTAGCTGAAGGAAGAATACCTTAAACCTGGGTAGTTGAAACCCGTGGAATGGGTACCATGCAATATGACTTCAAAGGGTCTTCATTTGCTCACCGAACCTCTCCAATCCTATCACTGCTGCGTTTATGCCCCTGTACACATGCTTGATTCTCTTTCGGAGACATAGCAATCCATAGGTTTTAAGATACTTACTAGTCAGGTACATTCTTAGGCGTTTAATATGCGGTGTTGAGTCCATTTCGTTGAGCAAGGAGTAGCTCTTGTCTATTCCATATATGGCTTAAGGAACTTTATCTGTGCTCATTTCAATCTCTGGTTTTATGCAGCACCCCAACTCACCTTTACCCTTAAGCAAGCATAAGTTGGTTTTCTAAATTTGAGACCCTGTTCTGTTCTGTAATTCAGTTCCTGTGTAGCCAAGTTTACATTCCATGTATTACTGATATCTTATGATGTTTCTTTTTCTGTGTGACTTATTTCAGTTAGAATCATCATACCTGAATCCACTCATTGTGCTGCTAAGGGCCTGATGACACAGATTTCATTGCCGAGTGATATTGCTTTGTAAGTAAATACCACAACTTCTTTATCCATTTTTCACTTTCTGCGATGTTGAACTTATACTGTAAACGAGGTTCTTGTAAACAGAGGCGTCCCAAACTTTGGGGTGGCTGTGTCTTTTTGATTTTAATTTCCCTAAGCTATAGGACCATAAGTGGCAGTGCCCTAGGCTCTGTTGGTTTGTTTTTTAGATGTTTCAGGAAACACCATACACTTCTCCCGAGTGTCTGTTGGCAATTTACATCCCGCCCATCAGCATAACAAGGCTCCCAGTTCTCCATGGCCTGTCCTGCCTTTCTGGATTTTACACTTTTTTCAGATGGCCCTTTTGACCACGGGGAAGTGAGACTTCATTGTAGTGCAGATTTCCTTTGCAAGTTTGCTTGGTTGGCCAAAAAGGGCGTATGCCTTTTGTCCTGAATATATTCAGGAAAAAACGCATACACCCTTTTTGGCCAAGTGCATCATTGTGGACGTTCTGCCTCTTTTCCTATGCTTTCAATGCAATTCCAGTCTACCTCCTGAAATCGGTTTCCTGCAATTCTGCCCCGCTTTCAAGTCCTCTTGGCAGCCTTACTTCAGTATATTTTTGGACGATAGCTGTCATTTATAACTCTGCAGGTTTGTGAATTACAGTGCCCCTGAGCTCCTTTCTTCAACTCGTTTTCTTGTGAGCTGGCCGCAACACCGCAGGATGGCTTCAGGCCCTAATCTGGTTCCGGCACGGCACGCTGAGCCTTTGGTTAATTCCTCTTCCTGGTGGGAAATGAGAGTTAAATTTCCCGTCCAGACACCTCCAGCTAGTCTCTCATTGGTTCTCGCTATTCCTGTTCATCTTCCACAGAAATTGCAAACTGGGCCAAACAGGAGGTTAAAGGGACTGACTCTCCAAGTGGGGAGAGTGTTAGTAAAGCGTCTGGAATGTTGCACCCGAGTACCAGGGTACGAAAACTGAGACATATTTGAACACGTCTCCCGATCACATGGTTGATCATACTCTAGGTACCACATGCATGTTTTAGCTGAAGGAAGAATACCTTAAACCTGGGTAGTTGAAACCCGTGGAATGGATACCATGCAATATGACTTCAAAGGGTCTTCATTTGCTCACCGAACCTCTCCAATCCTACCACTGCTGCGTTTATGCCCCTGTACACATGCTTGATTCTCTTTCGGAGACATAGCAATCCATAGGTTTTAAGATACTTACTAGTCAGGTACATTCTTAGGCGTTTAATATGGGGTGTTGAGTCCATTTCGTTGAGCAAGGAGTATCTCTTGTCTATTCCATATTTGGCTTAAGGAACTTTATCTGTGCTCATTTCGATCTCTGGTTTTATGCAGCACCCCAACTCACCTTTCCCCTTAAGCAAGCATAAGTTGGTTTTCTAAATTTGAGACCCTGTTCTGTTCTGTAATTCAGTTCCTGTGTAGCCAAGTTTACATTCCGTGTATTACTGATATCTTATGATGTTTCTTTTTCTGTGTGACTTATTTCAGTTAGAATCATCATACCTGAATCCACTCATTGTGCTGCTAAGGGCCTGATGACACAGATTTCATTGCTGAGTGATATTGCTTTGTAAGTAAATACCACAACTTCTTTATCCATTTTTCACATTCTGCGATGTTGAACTTGTACTGTAAACGAGGTTCTTGTAAACAGAGCTGTTCCAAACTTTGGGGTGGCTGTGTCTTTTATATTTTAATTTCCCTAATCTATAGGACCATAAGTGGAAGTGCCCTAGGCTCTGTTGCTTTGTTTTTTAGATATTTCAGGAAACACCATACACTTCTCCCCAGTGTCTGTTGGCAATTTACATCCCGCACATCAGCATAACAAGGCTCCCAGTTCTCCATGGCCTGTCCTGCCTTTCTGGATTTTACACTTTTTTCAGATGGCCCTTTTGACCGGAGGGAAGTGAGACTTCATTGTAGTGCAGATTTCCTTTGCAAGCTTGCTTGGTTGGCCAAAAAGGGCGTATGCGTTTTTTCCTGAATATATTCAGGAAAAAACGCATACGCCCTTTTTGGCCAAGTGCATCATTGTGGACGTTCTGCCTCTTTTCCTATGCTGTCAATGCAATTCCAGTCTACCTCCTGAAATCGGTTTCCTGCAATTCTGCCCCGCTTTCAAGTCCTCTTGGCAGCCTTACTTCAGTCTATTTTTGGACGATAGCTGTCATTTATAACTCTGCAGGTTTGTGAATTACAGTGCCCCTGAGCTCCTTTCTTCAACTCGCTTTCTTGTGAGCTGGCCGCAACACCGCAGGATGTCTTCAGGCCCTAATCTGGTTCCGGCACGGCACGCTGAGCCTTTGGTTAATTCCTCTTCCTGGTGGGAAATGAGAGTTAAATTTGCCCGTCCAGACACCTCCAGCTAGTCTCTCATTGGTTCTCGCTATTCCTGTTCATCTTCCGCAGAAATTGCAAACTGGGCCAAACAGGAGGTTAAAGGGACTGACTCTCCAAGTGGGGAGAGTGTTAGTAAAGCGTCTGGAATGTTGCACCCGAATACCAGGGTACGAAAACTGAGACATATTTGAACACGTCTCCCGATCACATGGTTGATCATACTCTAGGTTCCACATACATGTTTTAGCTGAAGGAAGAATACCTTAAACCTGGGTAGTTGAAACCCGTGGAATGGGTACCATGCAATATGACTTCAAAGGGTCTTCATTTGCTCACCGAACCTCTCCAATCCTATCACTGCTGCGTTTATGCCCCTGTACACATGCTTGATTCTCTTTCGGAGACATAGCAATCCATAGGTTTTAAGATACTTACTAGTCAGGTACATTCTTAAGCGTTTAATATGCGGTGTTGAGTCCATTTCGTTGACCAAGGAGTAGCTCTTGTCTATTCCATATTTGGCTTAAGGAACTTTATCTGTGCTCATTTCAATCTCTGATTTTATGCAGCACCCCAACTCACCTTTACCCTTAAGCAAGCATAAGTTGTTTTTCTAAATTTGAGACCCTGTTCTGTTCTGTAATTCAGTTCCTGTGTAGCCAAGTTTACATTCCGTGTATTACTGATATCTTATGATGTTTCTTTTTCTGTGTGACTTATTTCAGTTAGAATCATCATACCTGAATCCACTCATTGTGCTGCTAAGGGCCTAATGACACAGATTTCATTGCTGAGTGATATTGCTTTGTAAGTAAATACCACATCTTTTTTATCCATTTTTCACTTTCTGCGATGTTGAACTTGTACTGTAAACGAGGTTCTTGTAAACGGAGCCTTTCGAAACTTTGGGGTGGCTGTGTCTTTTTGATTTTAAATTCCCTAAGCTATAGGACCATAAGTGGAAGTGCCCTAGGCTCTGTTGCTTTGTTTTTTAGATGTTTCAGGAAACACCATACACTTCTCCCGAGTGGTTGTTGGCAATTTACATCCCGCCCTTCAGCATAACAAGGCTCCCAGTTCTCCATGGCCTGTCCTGCCTTTCTGGATTTTACACTTTTTTCAGATGGCCCTTTTGACCGGGGGGAAGTGAGACTTCATTGTAGTGCAGATTTCCTTTGCAAGGTTGCTTGGTTGGCCTAAAAGGGCTTATGCGATTTTTCCTGAATATATTCAGGAAAAAACGCATACGCCCTTTTTGGCCAAGTGCATCATTGTGGACGTTCTGCCTCTTTTCCTATGCTGTCAATGCAATTCCAGTCTACCTCCTGAAATCGGTTTCCTGCAATTCTGCCCCGCTTTCAAGTCCTCTTGGCAGCCTTACTTCAGTATATTTATGGACGATAGCTGTCATTTATAACTCTGCAGGTTTGTGAATTACAGTGCCCCTGAGCTCCTTTCTTCAACTCACTTCCTTTTGAGCTGGCCGCAACACCGCAGGATGGCTTCAGGCCCTAATCTAGTTCCGGCACGGCACCCTGAGCCTTTGGTTAATTCCTCTTCCTGGTGGGAAATGAGAGTTAAATTTGCCCGTCCAGACACCTCCAGCTAGTCTCTCATTGGTTCTCGCTATTCCTGTTCATCTTCCGCAGAAATTGCAAACTGGGCCAAACAGGAGGTTAAAGGGACTGACTCACCTTGTCGGGAGAGTGTTAGTAAAGCGTCTGGAATGTTGCACCCGAGTACCAGCGTACGAAAACTGAGACATATTGGAACACGTCTCCCGATCACATGGTTGATCATACTCTAGGTTCCACATGCATGTTTTAGCTGAAGGAAGAATACCTTAAACCTGGGTAGTTGAAACCCATGGAATGGGTACCATGCAATATGACTTCAAAGGGTCTTTATTTTCTCACCGAACCTCTCCAATCCTATCACTGTTGCGTTTATGCCCCTGTACACATGCTTGATTCTCTTTCGGAGACATAGCAATCCATAGGTTTTAAGATACTTACTAGTCAGGTACATTCTTAGGCGTTTAATATGCGGTGTTGAGTCCATTTCGTTGAGCAAGGAGTAGCTCTTATCTATTCCATATTTGGCTTAAGGAACTTTATCTGTGCTCATTTCAATCTCTGATTTTATGCAGCACCCCAACTCACCTTTACCCTTAAGCAAGCATAAGTTGTTTTTCTAAATTTGAGACCCTGTTCTGTTCTGTAATTCAGTTCCTGTGTAGCCAAGTTTACATTCCGTGTATTACTGATATCTTATGATGTTTCTTTTTCTGTGTGACTTATTTCAGTTAGAATCATCATACCTGAATCCACTCATTGTGCTGCTAAGGGCCTAATGACACAGATTTCATTGCTGAGTGATATTGCTTTGTAAGTAAATACCACATCTTTTTTATCCATTTTTCACTTTCTGCGATGTTGAACTTGTACTGTAAACGAGGTTCTTGTAAACGGAGCCTTTCGAAACTTTGGGGTGGCTGTGTCTTTTTGATTTTAAATTCCCTAAGCTATAGGACCATAAGTGGAAGTGCCCTAGGCTCTGTTGCTTTGTTTTTTAGATGTTTCAGGAAACACCATACACTTCTCCCGAGTGGTTGTTGGCAATTTACATCCCGCCCTTCAGCATAACAAGGCTCCCAGTTCTCCATGGCCTGTCCTGCCTTTCTGGATTTTACACTTTTTTGAGATGGCCCTTTTGACCGGGGGGAAGTGAGACTTCATTGTAGTGCAGATTTCCTTTGCAAGGTTGCTTGGTTGACCTAAAAGGGCTTATGCGATTTTTCCTGAATATATTCAGGAAAAAACGCATACGCCCTTTTTGGCCAAGTGCATCATTGTGGACGTTCTGCCTCTTTTCCTATGCTGTCAATGCAATTCCAGTCTACCTCCTGAAATCGGTTTCCTGCAATTCTGCCCCGCTTTCAAGTCCTCTTGGCAGCCTTACTTCAGTATATTTATGGACGATAGCTGTCATTTATAACTCTGCAGGTTTGTGAATTACAGTGCCCCTGAGCTCCTTTCTTCAACTCACTTCCTTTTGAGCTGGCCGCAACACCGCAGGATGGCTTCAGGCCCTAATCTAGTTCCGGCACGGCACCCTGAGCCTTTGGTTAATTCCTCTTCCTGGTGGGAAATGAGAGTTAAATTTGCCCGTCCAGACACCTCCAGCTAGTCTCTCATTGGTTCTCGCTATTCCTGTTCATCTTCCGCAGAAATTGCAAACTGGGCCAAACAGGAGGTTAAAGGGACTGACTCACCTTGTCGGGAGAGTGTTCGTAAAGCGTCTGGAATGTTGCACCCGAGTACCAGGGTACGAAAACTGAGACATATTGGAACACGTCTCCCGATCACATGGTTGATCATACTCTAGGTTCCACATGCATGTTTTAGCTGAAGGAAGAATACCTTAAACCTGGGTAGTTGAAACCCATGGAATGGGTACCATGCAATATGACTTCAAAGGGTCTTCATTTTCTCACCGAACCTCTCCTATCCTATCACTGTTGCGTTTATGCCCCTGTACACATGCTTGATTCTCTTTCGGAGACATAGCAATCCATAGGTTTTAAGATACTTACTAGTCAGGTACATTCTTAGGCGTTTAATATGCGGTGTTGAGTCCATTTCGTTGAGCAAGGAGTAGCTCTTATCTGTTCCATATTTGGCTTAAGGAACTTTATCTGTGCTCATTTCAATCTCTGGTTTTATGCAGCACCCCAACTCACCTTTACCCTTAAGCAAGCATAAGTTGGTTTTCTAAATTTGAGACCATGTTCTCTTCTGTAATTCAGTTCCTGTGTAGCCAAGTTTACATTCTGTGGATTACTGATATCTTATGATGTTTCTTCTTCTGTGTGACTTATTTCAGTTAGAATCATCATACCTGAATCCACTCATTGTGCTGCTAAGGGCCTGATGACATAGATTTCATTGCTGAGTGATATTGCTTTATAAGTAAATACCACAACTTCTTTATCCATTTTTCACTTTCTGCAATGTTGAACTTGTACTGTAAACGAGGTTCTTGTAAACAGAGCCGTTCCAAACTTTGGGGTGGCTGTGGCTTTTTGATTTTAATTTCCCTAAGCTCTAGGACCATAAGTGGAAGTGCCCTAGGCTCTGTTGCTTTGTTTTTTAGATGTTTCAGGAAACACCATACACTTCTCCCGAGTGTCTGTTGGCAATTTACATCCCGCCCATCAGCATAACAAGGCTCCCAGTTCTCCATGGCCTGTCCTGCCTTTCTGGATTTTACACTTTTTTCAGATGGCCCTTTTGACCGGGGGGAAGTGAGACTTCATTGTAGTGCAGATTTCCTTTGCAAGGTTGATTGGTTGGCCTAATAGGGCTTATGCGATTTTTCCTGAATATATTCAGGAAAAAACGCATACGCCCTTTTTGGCCAAGTGCATCATTGTGGACGTTCTGCCTCTTTTCCTATGCTTTCAATGCAATTCCAGTCTACCTCCTGAAATCGGTTTCCTGCAATTCTGCCCTGCTTTCAAGTCCTCTTGGCAGCCTTACTTCAGTATATTTTTGGACGATAGCTGTCATTTATAACTCTGCAGGTTTGTGAATTACAGTGCCCCTGAGCTCCTTTCTTCAACTCACTTCCTTTTGAGCTGGCCGCAACACCGCAGGATGGCTTCAGGCCCTAATCTGGTTCCGGCACGGCACCCTGAGCCTTTGGTTAATTCCTCTTCCTGGTGGGAAATGAGAGTTAAATTTGCCCGTCCAGACACCTCCAGCTAGTCTCTCATTGGTTCTCGCTATTCCTGTTCATCTTCCGCAGAAATTGCAAACTGGGCCAAACAGGAGGTTAAAGGGACTGACTCACCTTGTCGGGAGAGAGTTAGTAAAGCGTTTGGAATGTTGCACCCGAGTACCAGGGTACGAAAACTGAGACATATTGGAACACGTCTCCCGATCACATGGTTGATCATACTCTAGGTTCCACATGCATGTTTTAGCTGAAGGAAGAATACCTTAAACCTGGGTAGTTGAAACCCGTGGAATGGGTACCATTCAATATGACTTCAAAGGGTCTTCATTTTCTCACCGAACCTCTCCAATCCTATCACTGTTGCGTTTATGCCCCTGTACACATGCTTGATTCTCTTTCGGAGACATAGCAATCCATAGGTTTTAAGATACTTACTAGTCAGGTACATTCTTAGGCGTTTAATATGTGGTGTTGAGTCCATTTCGTTGAGCAAGGAGTAGCTCTTATCTATTCCATATTTGGCTTAAGGAACTTTATCTGTGCTCATTTCAATCTCTGGTTTTATGCAGCACCCCAACTCACCTTTACCCTTAAGCAAGCATAAGTTGGTTTTCTAAATTTGAGACCCTGTTCTGTTCTGTAATTCAGTTCCTGTGTAGCCAAGTTTACATTCTGTGTATTACTGATATCTTATGATGTTTCTTCTTCTGTGTGACTTATTTCAGTTAGAATCATCATACCTGAATCCACTCATTGTGCTGCTAGAGGCCTGATGACATAGATTTCATTGCTGAGTGATATTGCTTTGTAAGTAAATACCACAACTTCTTTATCCATTTTTCACTTTCTGCAATGTTGAACTTGTACTGTAAACGAGGTTCTTGTAAACAGAGCCGTTCCAAACTTTGGGGTGGCTGTGGCTTTTTGATTTTAATTTCCCTAAGCTATAGGACCATAAGTGGAAGTGCCCTAGGCTCTGTTGCTTTGTTTTTTAGATGTTTCAGGAAACACCATACACTTCTCCGGAGTGTCTGTTGGCAATTTATATCCCGCCCATCAGCATAACAAGGCTCCCAGTTCTCCATGGCCTGTCCTGCCTTTCTGGATTTTACACTTTTTTCAGATGGCCCTTTTCACCGGGGGGAAGTGAGACTTCATTGTAGTGCAGATTTCCATTGCAAACTTGCTTGGTTGGCCAAAAAGGGCGTATGCGTTTTTTCCTGAATATATTCAGGAAAAAACGCATACGCCCTTTTTGGCCAAGTGCATCATTGTGGACGTTCTGCCTCTTTTCCTGTGCTTTCAATGCAATTCCAGTCTACCTCCTGAAATCGGTTTCCTGCATTCTGCCCCGCATTCATCTCCTCTAGGCAGCCTTACTTCAGTATATTTTTGGACGATAGCTGTCATTTATAACTCTGCAGGTTTGTGAATTACAGTGCCCCTGAGCTCCTTTCTTCAACTCGCTTTCTTTTGAGCTGGCCGCAACACCGCAGGATGGCTTCAGGCCCTAATCTGGTTCCGGCACGGCACCCTGAGCCTTTGGTTATTTCCTCTTCCTGGTGGGAAATGAGAGTTAAATTTGCCCGTCCAGACACCTCCAGCTAGTCTTTCATTGGTTCTCCCTATTCCTGTTCATATTCCGCAGAAATTGCAAACTGGGCCAAACAGGAGGTTAAAGGCGCTGACTCTCCAAGTGGGGAGAGTGTTAGTAAAGCGTCTGGAATGTTGCACCCGAGTACCAGGGTACGAAAACTGAGACATATTTGAACACGTCTCCCATTCACATGGTTGATCATACTCTGGGTTCCACATGCATGTTTTAGCTGAAGGAAGAATACCTTAAACCTGGAGAGTTGAAACCCGTGGAATGGGTACCATGCAATATGACTTCAAAGGGTCTTCATTTGCTCACCGAACCTCTCCAATCCTATCACTGCTGCGTTTATGCCCCTGTACACACGTTTGATTCTCTTTTGGAGACATAGCAATCCATAGGTTTTAAGATACTTACTAGTCAGGTACATTCTTAGGCGTTTAATATGGGGTGTTGAGTCCATTTCGTTGAGCAAGGAGTAGCTCTTGTCTATTCCATATTTGGCTTAAGGAACTTTATCTGTGCTCATTTCAATCTCTGGTTTTATGCAGCACCCCAACTCACCTTTCCCCTTAAGCAAGCATAAGTTGGTTTTCTAAATTTGAGACCCTGTTCTGTTTTGGAATTCAGTTCCTGTGTAGCCAAGTTTACATTCCGTGTATTACTGATATCTTATGATGTTTCTTTTTCTGTGTGACTTATTTCAGTTAGAATCATCGTACCTGAATCCACTCATTATGCTGCTACGGGCCTGATGACATAGATTTCATTGCTGAGTGATACTGCATTGTACGTAAGTACCACAAGTTGTTTATCCATTTTTCACTTTCTGTGATATTGAACTTGTACGGTAAACGAGGTTCTTGTAAACAGAGGCGTCCCAAACTTTGGGGTGGCTGTGTCTTTTTGATTTTAATTTCCCTAAACTATAGTATCATAAGTGGAAGTGCCCTAGGCTCTGTTGCTTTGTTTTTTAGATGTTTCAGGAAACACCATACACTTCTCCCCAGTGTCTGTTGGCAATTTACATCCCGCCCATCAGCATAACAAGGCTCCCAGTTCTCCATGGCCTGTCCTGCCTTTCTGGATTTTACACTTTTTTCAGATGGCCCTTTTGACCGGGGGGAAGTGAGACTTCATTGTAGTGCAGATTTCCTTTGCAAGCTTGCTTGGTTGGCCAAAAAGGGCGTATGCGTTTTTTCCTGAATATATTCAGGAAAAAACGCATACGCCCTTTTTGGCCAAGTGCATCATTGTGGACGTTCTGCCTCTTTTCCTATGCTTTCAATGCAATTCCAGTCTACCTCCTGAAATCGGTTTCCTGCAATTCTGCCCCGCTTTCAAGTCCTCTTGGCAGCCTTACTTCAGTATATTTTTGGACGATAGCTGTCATTTATAACTCTGCAGGTTTGTGAATTACAGTGCCCCTGAGCTCCTTTCTTCAACTCGCTTTCTTTTGAGCTGGTCGAAACACCGCAGGATCGCTTCAGGCCCTAATCGGGTTCCGGCACGGCATGCTGAGCCTTTGGTTATTTCCTCTTCCTGGTGGGAAATGAGCGTTGAATTTGCCCGTCCAGACACCTCCAGCTAGTCTCTCATTGGTTCTCCCTATTCCTGTTCATGTTCCGCAGAAATTGAAAACTGGGCCATACAGGAGGTTAAAGGCGCTGACTCTCCAAGTCGGGAGAGTGTTAGTAAAGCGTCTGGAATGTTGCACCCGAGTACCAGGGTACGAAAACTGAGACATATTTGAACACGTCTCCCATTCACATGGTTGATCATACTCTGGGTTCCACATGCATGTTTTAGCTGAAGGAAGAATACCTTAAACCTGGAGAGTTGAGACCCGTGGAATGGGTACCATGCAATATGACTTCAAAGGGTCTTCATTTGCTCACCAAACCTCTCCAATCCTATCACTGCTGCGTTTATGCCCGTGTACACATGCTTGATTCTCTTTTGGAGACATAGCAATCCATAGGTTTTAAGATACTTACTAGTCAGGTACATTCTTAGGCGTTTAATATGGGGTGTTGAGTCCATTTCGTTGAGCAAGGAGTAGCTCTTGTCTATTCCATATTTGGCTTAAGGAACTTTATCTGTGCTCATTTCAATCTCTGGTTTTATGCAGCACCCCAACTCACCTTTCCCCTTAAGCAAGCATAAGTTGGTTTTCAAAATTTGAGACCCTGTTCTGTTTTGGAATTCAGTTCCTGTGTAGCCAAGTTTACATTCCATGTATTAGTGATATCTTATGATGTTTCTTTTTCTGTGTGACTTATTTCAGTTAGAATCATCGTACCTGAATCCACTCTTTATGCTGCTACGGGCCTGATGACATAGATTTCATTGCTGAGTGATACTGCATTGTACGTAAGTACCACAAGTTCTTTATCCATTTTTCACTTTCTGTGATATTGAACTTGTACGGTAAACGTGGTTCTTGTAAACAGAGGCGTCCCAAACTTTGAGGTGGCTGTGTCTTTTTGATTTTAATTTCCCTAAGCTATAGGACCATAAGTGGAAGTGACCTAGGCTGTGTTGCTTTGTTTATTACATGTTTCAGGAAACACCATACACTTCTCCTGAGTGTCTCTGGCAATTTACATCCCGTCCATCAACATAACAAGGCTCCCAGTTCTCCATGGCCTGTCCTGCCTTTCTGGATTTTACACTTTTTTCAGATGGCCCTTTTGACCGGGGGGAAGTGAGACTTCATTGTAGTGCAGATTTCCTTTGCAAGTTTGCTTGGTTGGCCAAAAAGGGCGTATGCGTTTTTTCCTGAATATATTCAGGAAAAAACGCATACGCCCTTTTTGGCCAAGTGCATCATTGTGGACGTTCTGCCTCTTTTCCTATGCTTTCAATGCAATTCCACTCTACCTCCTGAAATCGGTTTCCTGCAATTCTGCCCCGCTTTCAAGTCCTCTTGGCAGCCTTACTTCAGTATATTTTTGGACGATAGCTGTCATTTATAACTCTGCAGGTTTGTGAATTACAGTGCCCCTGAGCTCCTTTCTTCAACTCGCTTTCTTATAACCTGGCCGCAACACCGCAGGATGGCTTCAGGCCCTATCTGGTTCCGGTACGGCACGCTGAACCTTTGGTTATTTCATCTTCCTGGTGGGAAATGAGAGTTAAATTTGCCCTTCCAGACACCTCCAGCTAGTCTCTCATTGGTTCTTGCTATTCCTGTTCAACTTCCGCAGAAATTGCAAACTGGGCCAAACAGGAGGTTAAAGGAACTGACTCTCCAAGTCGGGAGAGTGTTAGTAAAGCGTCTGGAATGTTGCACCCGAGTACCAGGGTACGAAAACTGAGACATATTGGAACACGTCTCCCGATCACATGGTTGATCATACTCTAGGTTCCATATGCATGTTTTAGCTGAAGGAAGAATACCTTAAACTGGGTAGTTGAAACCCGTGGAATGGGTACCATGCAATATGACTTCAAAGGGTCTTCATTTGCTCACCGAACCTCTCCAATCCTATCACTGCTGCATTTATGCCCCTGTAGAGACGTTTGATTCTCTTTCGGAGACATAGCAATCCATAGGTTTTAAGATACTTACTAGTCAGGTACATTCTTAGTCGTTTAATATGCGGTGTTGAGTCCATTTCATTGAACAAGGAGTAGCTCTTGTCTATTCCATATTTGGCTTAAGGAACTTTATCTGTGCTCATTTCAATCTCTGGTTTTATGCAGCACCCCAACTCACCTTTCCCCTTAAGCAAGCATAAGTTGCTTTTCTAAATTTGAGACCCTGTTCTGTTCTGTAATTCAGTTCCTGTGTAGCCAAGTTTACATTCTGTGTATTACTGATATCTTATGATGTTTCTTTTCCTGTGTGACTTATTTCATTTATAATCATCATACCTGAATCCACTCATTATGCTGCTACGGGCCTGATGACATAGATTTCATTGCTGAGTGATATTGCTTCGTAAGTAAATACCACAACTTCTTTATCCATTTTTCACTTTCTGCGATATTGAACTTGTACTGTAAACAAGGTTCTTGTAAACAGAGGCGTCCAAAACTTTGGGGTGGCTGTGTCTTTTTGATTTTAATTTCCCTAAGCTATAGGACCATAAGTGGAAGTGCCCTAGGCTCTGTTGCTTTGTTTTTTAGATGTTTCAGGAAACACCATACACTTCTCCCGAGTGTCTGTTGGCAATTTACATCCCGCCCATCAGCATAACAAGGCTCCCAGTTCTCCATGGCCTGTCCTGCCTTTCTGGATTTTACACTTTTTTCAGATGGCCCTTTTGACCGGGGGGAAGTGAGACTTCATTGTAGTGCAGATTTCCTTTGCATCCTTGCTTGGTTGGCCAAGAAGGGCGTATGTGTTTTTTCCTGAATATATTCAGGAAGAAACGCATACGCCCTTTTTGGCCAAGTGCATCATTGTGGACGTTCTGCCTCTTTTCCTGTGCTTTCAATGCAATTCCAGTCTACCTCCTGAAATCGGTTTCCTGCATTCTGCCCCGCATTCATCTCCTCTAGGCAGCCTTACTTCAGTATATTTTTGGACGATAGCTGTCATTTATAACTCTGCAGGTTTGTGAATTACAGTGCCCCTGAGCTCCTTTCTTCAACTCGCTTTCTTTTGAGCTGGCCGCAACACCGCAGGATGGCTTCAGGCCCTAATCTGGTTCCGGCACGGCACGCTGAGCCTTTGGTTATTTCCTCTTCCTGGTGGGAAATGAGAGTTAAATTTGCCCGTCCAGACACCTCCAGCTAGTCTTTCATTGGTTCTCCCTATTCCTGTTCATCTTCCGCAGAAATTGCAAACTGGGCCAAACAGGAGGTTAAAGGCGCTGACTCTCCAAGTGGGGAGAGTGTTAGTAAAGCGTCTGGAATGTTGCACCCGAGTACCAGGGTACGAAAACTGAGACATATTGGAACACGTCTCCCATTCACACGGTTGATCATACTCTGGGTTCCACATGCATGTTTTAGCTGAAGGAAGAATACCTTAAACCTGGAGAGTTGAAACCCGTGGAATGGGTACCATGCAATATGACTTCAAAGGGTCTTCATTTGCGCACCGAACCTCTCCAATCCTATCACTGCTGCGTTTATGCCCCTGTACACACGCTTGATTCTCTTTTGTAGACATAACAATCCATAGGTTTTAAGATACTTACTAGTCAGGTACATTCTTAGGCGTTTAATATGGGGTGTTGAGTCCATTTCGTTGAGCAAGGAGTAGCTCTTGTCTATTCCATATTTGGCTTAAGGAACTTTATCTGTGCTCATTTCAATCTCTGGTTTTATGCAGCACCCCAACTCACCTTTCCCCTTAAGCAAGCATAAGTTGGTTTTCTAAATTTGAGACCCTGTTCTGTTTTGGAATTCAGTTCCTGTGTAGCCAAGTTTACATTCCGTGTATTACTGATATCTTATGATGTTTCTTTTTCTGTGTGACTTATTTCAGTTAGAATCATCATACCTGAATCCACTCATTATGCTGCTACGGGCCTGATGACATAGATTTCATTGCTGAGTGATACTGCATTGTACGTAAGTACCACAAGTTGTTTATCCATTTTTCACTTTCTGTGATATTGAACTTGTACGGTAAACGAGGTTCTTGTAAACAGAGGCGTCCCAAACTTTGGGGTGGCTGTGTCTTTTTGATTTTAATTTCCCTAAACTATAGTATCATAAGTGGAAGTGCCCTAGGCTCTGTTGCTTTGTTTTTTAGATGTTTCAGGAAACACCATACACTTCTCCCGAGTGTCTGTTGGCAATTTACATCCCGCCCATCAGGATAACAAGGCTCCCAGTTCTCCATGGCCTGTCCTGCCTTTCTGGATTTTACACTTTTTTCAGATGGCCCTTTTGACCGGGGGGAAGTGAGACTTCATTGTAGTGCAGATTTCCTTTGCAAGCTTGCTTGGTTGGCCAAAAAGGGCGTATGCGTTTTTTCCTGAATATATTCAGGAAAAAACGCATACGCCCTTTTTGGCCAAGTGCATCATTGTGGACGTTCTGCCTCTTTTCCTATGCTTTCAATGCAATTCCAGTCTACCTCCTGAAATCGGTTTCCTGCAATTCTGCCCCGCTTTCAAGTCCTCTTGGCAGCCTTACTTCAGTATATTTTTGGACGATAGCTGTCATTTATAACTCTGCAGGTTTGTGAATTACAGTGCCCCTGAGCTCCTTTCTTCAACTCGCTTTCTTTTGAGCTGGTCGAAACACCGCAGGATCGCTTCAGGCCCTAATCGGGTTCCGGCACGGCATGCTGAGCCTTTGGTTATTTCCTCTTCCTGGTGGGAAATGAGAGTTGAATTTGCCCGTCCAGACACCTCCAGCTAGTCTCTCATTGGTTCTCCCTATTCCTGTTCATGTTCCGCAGAAATTGAAAACTGGGCCATACAGGAGGTTAAAGGCGCTGACTCTCCAAGTCGGGAGAGTGTTAGTAAAGCGTCTGGAATGTTGCACCCGAGTACCAGGGTACGAAAACTGAGACATATTTGAACACGTCTCCCATTCACATGGTTGATCATACTCTGGGTTCCACATGCATGTTTTAGCTGAAGGAAGAATACCTTAAACCTGGAGAGTTGAGACCCGTGGAATGGGTACCATGCAATATGACTTCAAAGGGTCTTCATTTGCTCACCAAACCTCTCCAATCCTATCACTGCTGCGTTTATGCCCCTGTACACACGCTTGATTCTCTTTTGGAGACATAGCAATCCATAGGTTTTAAGATACTTACTAGTCAGGTACATTCTTAGGCGTTTAATATGGGGTGTTGAGTCCATTTCGTTGAGCAAGGAGTAGCTCTTGTCTATTCCATATTTGGCTTAAGGAACTTTATCTGTGCTCATTTCGATCTCTGGTTTTATGCAGCACCCCAACTTACCTTTACCCTTAAGCAAGCATAAGTTGGTTTTCTAAATTTGAGACCCTGTTCTGTTCTGTAATTCAGTTCCTGTGTAGCCAAGTTTACATTCCGTGTATTACTGATATCTTATGATGTTTCTTTTTCTGTGTGACTTATTTCAGTTAGAATCATCATACCTGAATCCACTCATTGTGCTGCTAAGGGCCTGATGACATAGATTTCATTGCTGAGTGATATTGCTTTGTAAGTAAATACCACAACTTCTTTATCCATTTTTCACTTTCTGCGATGTTGAACTTGTACTGTAAACGAGGTTCTTGTAAACAGAGGCGTCCCAAACTTTGGGGTGGCTGTGTCTTTTTGATTTTAATTTCCCTAAGCTATAGGACCATAAGTGGAAGTGCCCTAGGCTCTGTTGCTTTGTTTTTTAGATGTTTCAACAAACACCAAACACTTCTCCCGAGTGTCTGTTGGCAATTTACATCCCGCCCATCAGCATAACAAGGCTCCCAGTTCTCCATGGCCTGTCCTGCCTTTCTGGATTTTACACTTTTTTCAGATGGCCCTTTTGACCGGGGGGAAGTGAGACTTCATTGTAGTGCAGATTTCCTTTGCAAGTTTGCTTGGTTGGCCAAAAAGGGCGTATGCGGTTTTTCCTGAATATATTCAGGAAAAAACGCATACGCCCTTTTTGGCCAAGTGCATCATTGTGGACGTTCTGCCTCTTTTCCTATGCTTTCAATGCAATTCCACTCTACCTCCTGAAATCGGTTTCCTGCAATTCTGCCCCGCTTTCAAGTCCTCTTGGCAGCCTTACTTCAGTATATTTTTGGACGATAGCTGTCATTTATAACTCAGCAGGTTTGCGAATTACAGTGCCCCTGAGCTCCTTTCTTCAACTCGCTTTCTTTTGAGCTGGCCCTCAACACCGCAGGATGGCTACAGGCCCTAATCTGGTTCCGGCACGGCACGCTGAGCCTTTGGTTATTTCCTCTTCCTGGTGGGAAATGAGAGTTAAATTTGCCCGTCCAGACACCTCCAGCTAGTCTCTCATTGGTTCTCCCTATTCCTGTTCATCTTCCGCAGAAATTGCAAACTGGGCCAAACAGGAGGTTAAAGGCGCTGACTCTCCAAGTGGGGAGAGTGTTAGTAAAGCGTCTGGAATGTTGCACCCGAGTACCAGGGGAGGAAAACTGAGACATATTTGAACACGTCTCCCGTTCACACGGTTGATCATACTCTGGGTTCCACATGCATGTTTTAGCTGAAGGAAGAATACCTTAAACCTGGAGAGTTGAGACCCGTGTAATGGGTACCATGCAATATGACTTCAAAGGGTCTTCATTTGCTCACCGAACCTCTCCAATCCTATCACTGCTGCGTTTATGCCCCTGTACACATGCTTGATTCTCTTTCAGAGACTTAGCAATCCATAGGTTTTAAGATACTTAGTAGTCAGGTACATTCTTAGGCATTTAATATGCGGTGTTGAGTCCATTTCGTTGAGCAAAGAGTAGCTCTTGTCTATTCCATATTTGGCTTAAGGAACTTTATCTGTGCTCATTTCAATCTCTGGTTTTATGCAGCACCCCAACTCACCTTTACCCTTAAGCAAGCATAAGTTGGTTTTCTAAATTTGAGAACCTGTTCTGTTCTGTAATTCAGTTCCTGTGTAGCCAAGTTTACGTTCCGTGTATTACTGATATCTTATGATGTTTCTTTTTCTGTGTGACTTATTTCAGTTAGAATCATCATACCTGAATCCACTCATTGTGCTGCTAAGGGCCTGATGACATAGATTTCATTGCTGAGTGATATTGCTTTGTAAGTAAATACCACAACTTCTTTATCCATTTTTCACTTTCTGCGATGTTGATCTTGTACTGTAAACGAGGTTCTTGTAAACAGAGGCGTCCCAAACTTTGGGGTGGCTGTGTCTTTTTGATTTTAATTTCCCTAAGCTATAGGACCATAAGTGGAAGTGCCCTAGGCTCTGTTGCTTTGTTTTTTAGATGTTTCAGGAAACACCATACACTTCACCCATATGTCTGTTGGCAATTTACATGCCGCCCATCAGCATAACAAGGCTCCCAGTTCTCCATGGCCTGTCCTGCCTTTCTGGATTTTACACATTTTTCAGATGGCCCTTTTGACCGGGGGGAAGTGAGACTTCATTGTAGTGCAGATTTCCTTTGCAAGCTAGCTTGGTTGGCCAAAAAGTGCGTATGCGTTTTTTCCTGAATATATTCAGGAAAAAACGCATACGCCCTTTTTGGCCAAGTGCATCATTGTGGACGTTCTGCCTCTTTTCCTATGCTTTCAATGCAATTCCAGTCTACCTCCTGAAATCGGTTTCCTGCAATTCTGCCCCGCTTTCAAGTCCTCTTGGCAGCCTTACTTCAGTATATTTTTGGACGATAGCTGTCATTTATAACTCTGCAGGTTTGTGCATTACAGTGCCGCTGAGCTCCTTTCTTCAACTCGCTTTCTTTTGAGCTGGCCGCAACACAGCATGATGGCTTCAGGCCCTAATCAAGTTCTGGCACGGCACGCTGAGCCTTTGGTTATTTCCTCTTCCTGGTGGGAAATGAGAGTTGAATTTGCCCGTCCAGACACCTCCAGCTAGTCTCTCATTGGTTCTCCCTATTCCTGTTCATCTTCCGCAGAAATTGCAAACTGGGCCAAACAGGAGGTTAAAGGCGCTGACTCTCCAAGTGGGGAGAGTGTTAGTAAAGCGTCTGGAATGTTACACCCGAGTACCAGGGGACGATAACTGAGACATATTTGAACACGTCTCCCGTTCACACGGTTGATCATACTCTGGGTTCCAGATGCATGTTTCAGCTGAAGGAAGAATACCTTAAACCTGGAGAGTTGAGACCCGTGGAATGGGTACCATGCAATATGGCTTCAAAG
This sequence comes from Delphinus delphis, assembly GCF_949987515.2. Classification (NCBI taxonomy): domain Eukaryota; kingdom Metazoa; phylum Chordata; class Mammalia; order Artiodactyla; family Delphinidae; genus Delphinus; species Delphinus delphis. The sequence goes on along the minus strand of NW_027192652.1, from coordinate 4,602,756 downwards.
GGTCTTCATTTGCTCACTGAACCTCTCCAATCCTATCACTGCTGCGTTTATGCCTCTGTACACATGCTTGATTCTCTTTCGGAGACATAGCAATCCATAGGTTTTAAGATACTTACTAGTCAGGTACATTCTTCGGCGTTTAATATGCGGTGTTGAGTCCATTTCATTGAGCAAAGAGTAGCTCTTGTCTATTCCATATTTGGCTTAAGGAACTTTATCTGTGCTCATTTCCATCTCTGGTTTTATGCAGCACCCCAACTCACCTTTCCCCTTAAGCAAGCATAAGTTGGTTTTCTAAATTTGAGACCCTGTTCTGTTTTGGAATTCAGTTCCTGTGTAGCCAAGTTTACATTCCGTGTATTACTGATATCTTATGATGTTTCTTTTTCTGGGTGGCTTATTTCAGTTAGAATCATCGTACCTGAATCCACTCATTATGCTGCTACGGGCCTGATGACATAGATTTCATTGCTGAGTGATACTGCATTGTACGTAAGTACCACAAGTTGTTTATCCATTTTTCACTTTCTGTGATATTGAACTTGTACGGTAAACGAGGTTCTTGTAAACAGAGGCGTCCCAAACTTTGGGGTGGCTGTGTCTTTTTGATTTTAATTTCCCTAAGCTATAGGACCATAAGTGGAAGTGCCCTAGGCTCTGTTGCTTTGTTTTTTAGATGTTTCAGGAAACACCATACACTTCTCCCGAGTGTCTGTTGGCAATTTACATCCCGCCCATCAGCATAACAAGGCTCCCAGTTCTCCATGGCCTGTCCTGCCTTTCTGGATTTTACACTTTTTTCAGATGGCCCTTTTGACTGGGGGGAAGTGAGACTTCATTGTAGTGCAGATTTCCTTTGCAAGCTTGCTTGGTTGGCCAAAAAGGGCGTATGCGTTTTTTCCCTGAATATATTCAGGAAAAAACGCATACGCCCTTTTTGGCCAAGTGCATCATTGTGGACGTTCTGCCTCTTTTCCTATGCTTTCAATGCAATTCCAGTCTACCTCCTGAAATCGGTTTCCTGCAATTCTGCCCCGCTTTCAAGTCCTCTTGGCAGCCTTACTTCAGTATATTTTTGGACGATAGCTGTCATTTATAACTCTGCAGGTTTGTGAATTACAGTGCCCCTGAGCTCCTTTCTTCAACTCGCTTTCTTTTGAGCTGGTCGAAACACCGCAGGATCGCTTCAGGCCCTAATCGGGTTCCGGCACGGCATGCTGAGCCTTTGGTTATTTCCTCTTCCTGGTGGGAAATTAGAGTTGAATTTGCCCGTCCAGACACCTCCAGCTAGTCTCTCATTGGTTCTCCCTATTCCTGTTCATCTTCCGCAGAAATTGAAAACTGGGCCATACAGGAGGTTAAAGGCGCTGACTCTCCAAGTCGGGAGAGTGTTAGTAAAGCGTCTGGAATGTTGCACCCGAGTACCAGGGTACGAAAACTGAGACATATTTGAACACGTCTCCCATTCACATGGTTGATCATACTCTGGGTTCCACATGCATGTTTTAGCTGAAGGAAGAATACCTTAAACCTGGAGAGTTGAGACCCGTGGAATGGGTACCATGCAATATGACTTCAAAGGGTCTTCATTTGCTCACCAAACCTCTCCAATCCTATCACTGCTGCGTTTATGCCCGTGTACACATGCTTGATTCTCTTTTGGAGACATAGCAATCCATAGGTTTTAAGATACTTACTAGTCAGGTACATTCTTAGGCGTTTAATATGGGGTGTTGAGTCCATTTCGTTGAGCAAGGAGTAGCTCTTGTCTATTCCATATTTGGCTTAAGGAACTTTATCTGTGCTCATTTCAATCTCTGGTTTTATGCAGCACCCCAACTCACCTTTCCCCTTAAGCAAGCATAAGTTGGTTTTCAAAATTTGAGACCCTGTTCTGTTTTGGAATTCAGTTCCTGTGTAGCCAAGTTTACATTCCGTGTATTAGTGATACCTTATGATGTTTCTTTTTCTGTGTGACTTATTTCAGTTAGAATCATCGTACCTGAATCCACTCATTATGCTGCTACGGGCCTGATGACATAGATTTCATTGCTGAGTGATACTGCATTGTACGTAAGTACCACAAGTTCTTTATCCATTTTTCACTTTCTGTGATATTGAACTTGTACGGTAAACGTGGTTCTTGTAAACAGAGGCGTCCCAAACTTTGAGGTGGCTGTGTCTTTTTGATTTTAATTTCCCTAAGCTATAGGACCATAAGTGGAAGTGCCCTAGGCTCTGTTGCTTTGTTTATTAGATGTTTCAGGAAACACCATACACTTCTCCTGAGTGTCTCTGGCAATTTACATCCCGTCCATCAGCATAACAAGGCTCCCAGTTCTCCATGGCCTGTCCTGCCTTTCTGGATTTTACACTTTTTTCAGATGGCCCTTTTGACCGGGGGGAAGTGAGACTTCATTGTAGTGCAGATTTACTTTGCAAGTTTGCTTGGTTGGCCAAAAAGGGCGTATGCGTTTTTTCCTGAATATATTCAGGAAAAAACGCATACGCCCTTTTTGGCCAAGTGCATCATTGTGGACGTTCTGCCTCTTTTCCTATGCTTTCAATGCAATTCCACTCTACCTCCTGAAATCGGTTTCCTGCAATTCTGCCCCGCTTTCAAGTCCTCTTGGCAGCCTTACTTCAGTATATTTTTGGACGATAGCTGTCATTTATAACTCTGCAGGTTTGTGAATTACAGTGCCCCTGAGCTCCTTTCTTCAACTCGCTTTCTTATAACCTGGCCGCAACACCGCAGGATGGCTTCAGGCCCTATCTGGTACCGGCACGGCACGCTGAACCTTTGGTTATTTCCTCTTCCTGGTGGGAAATGAGAGTTAAATTTGCCCGTCCAGACACCTCCAGCTAGTCTCTCATTGGTTCTTGCTATTCCTGTTCAACTTCCGCAGAAATTGCAAACTGGGCCAAACAGGAGGTTAAAGGAACTGACTCTCCAAGTCGGGAGAGTGTTAGTAAAGCATCTGGAATGTTGCACCCGAGTACCAGGGTACGAAAACTGAGACATATTGGAACACGTCTCCCGATCACATGGTTGATCATACTCTAGGTTCCATATGCATGTTTTAGCTGAAGGAAGAATACCTTAAACTGGGTAGTTGAAACCCGTGGAATGGGTACCATGCAATATGACTTCAAAGGGTCTTCATTTGCTCACCGAACCTCTCCAATCCTATCACTGCTGCATTTATGCCCCTGTACAGACGTTTGATTCTCTTTCGGAGACATAGCAATCCATAGGTTTTAAGATACTTACTAGTCAGGTACATTCTTAGTCGTTTAATATGCGGTGTTGAGTCCATTTCATTGAACAAGGAGTAGCTCTTGTCTATTCCATATTTGGCTTAAGGAACTTTATCTGTGCTCATTTCAATCTCTGGTTTTATGCAGCACCCCAACTCACCTTTCCCCTTAAGCAAGCATAAGTTGCTTTTCTAAATTTGAGACCCTGTTCTGTTCTGTAATTCAGTTCCTGTGTAGCCAAGTTTACATTCTGTGTATTACTGATATCTTATGATGTTTCTTTTTCTGTGTGACTTATTTCATTTATAATCATCATACCTGAATCCACTCATTGTGCTGCTACGGGCCTTATGACATAGATTTCATTGCTGAGTGATATTGCTTTGTAAGTAAATACCACAACTTCTTTATCCATTTTTCACTTTCTGTGATATTGAACTTGTACTGTAAACAAGGTTCTTGTAAACAGAGGCGTCCAAAACTTTGGGGTGGCTGTGTCTTTTTGATTTTAATTTCCCTAAGCTATAGGACCATAAGTGGAAGTGCCCTAGGCTCTGTTGCTTTGTTTTTTAGATGTTTCAGGAAACACCATACACTTCTCCTGAGTGTCTCTGGCAATTTACATCCCGCCCATCAGCATAACAAGGCTCCCAGTTCTCCATGGCCTGTCCTGCCTTTCTGGATTTTACACTTTTTTCAGATGGCCCTTTTGACCGGGGGGAAGTGAGACTTCATTGTAGTGCAGATTTCCTTTGCAAGTTTGCTTGATTGGCCAAAAAGGGCGTATGCGTTTTTTCCTGAATATATTCAGGAAAAAACGCATACGCCCTTTTTGGCCAAGTGCATCATTGTGGACGTTCTGCCTCTTTTCCTATGCTTTCAATGCAATTCCACTCTACCTCCTGAAATCGGTTTCCTGCAATTCTGCCCCGCTTTCAAGTCCTCTTGGCAGCCTTACTTCAGTATATTTTTGGACGATAGCTGTCATTTATAACTCTGCAGGTTTGTGAATTACAGTGCCCCTGAGCTCCTTTCTTCAACTCGCTTTCTTTTGAGCTGGCCGCAACACCGCAGGATGGCTTCAGGCCCTAATCTGGTTCCGGCACGGCACGCTGAGCCTTTGGTTATTTCCTCTTCCTGGTGGGAAATGAGAGTTAAATTTGCCCGTCCAGACACCTCCAGCTAGTCTCTCATTGGTTCTCCATATTCCTGTTCATCTTCCGCAGAAATTGCAAACTGGGCCAAACAGGAGGTTAAAGGCGCTGACTCTCCAAGTGGGGAGAGTGTTAGTAAAGCGTCTGGAATTTGCACCCGAGTACCAGGGGAGGGGAACTGAGACATATTTTAACACGTCTCCCGTTCACACGGTTGATCATACTCTGGGTTCCACATGCATGTTTTAGCTGAAGGAAGAATACCTTAAACCTGGAAAGTTGAGACGCGTGGAATGGGTACCATGCAATATGACTTCAAAGGGTCTTCATTTGCTCACCAAACCTCTCCAATCCTATCACTGCTGCGTTTATGCCCCTGTACACACGCTTGATTCTCTTTTGGAGACATAGCAATCCATAGGTTTTAAGATACTTACTAGTCAGGTACATTCTTAGGCATTTAATATGGGGTGTTGAGTCCATTTCGTTGAGCAAGGAGTAGCTCTTGTCTATTCCATATTTGGCTTAAGGAACTTTATCTGTGCTCATTTCAATCTCTGGTTTTATGCAGCACCCCAACTCACCTTTCCCCTTAAGCAAGCATAAGTTGGTTTTCTAAATTTGAGACCCTGTTCTGTTTTGGAATTCAGTTCCTGTGTAGCCAAGTTTACATTCCGTGTATTACTGATATCTTATGATGTTTCTTTTTCTGTGTGACTTATTTCAGTTAGAATCATCGTACCTGAATCCACTCATTATGCTGCTACGGGCCTGATGACATAGATTTCATTGCTGAGTGATACTGCATTGTACGTAAGTACCACAAATTCTTTATCCATTTTTCACTTTCTTTGATATTGAACTTGTACGGTAAACGAGGTTCTTGTAAACAGAGGCGTCCCAAACTTTGGGGTGGCTGTGTCTTTTTGATTTTAATTTCCCTAAGCTATAGGACCATAAGTGGAAGTGCCCTAGGCTCTGTTGCTTTGTTTTTTAGATGTTTCAGGAAACACCATACACTTCTCCCGAGTGTCTGTTGGCAATTTACATCCCGCCCATCAGCATAACAAGGCTCCCAGTTCTCCATGGCCTGTCCTGCCTTTCTGGATTTTACACTTTTTTCAGATGGCCCTTTTGACCGGGGGGAAGTGAGACTTCATTGTAGTGCAGATTTCCTTTGCAAGCTTGCTTGGTTGGCCAAAAAGGGCGTATGCGTTTTTTCCTGAATATATTCAGGAAAAAACGCATACGCCCTTTTTATCCAAGTGCATCATTGTGGACGTTCTGCCTCTTTTCCTATGCTTTCAATGCAATTCCAGTCTACCTCCTGAAATCGGTTTCCTGCAATTCTGCCCCGCTTTCAAGTCCTCTTGGCAGCCTTACTTCAGTATATTTTTGGATGATAGCTGTCATTTATAACTCTGCAGGTTTGTGAATTACAGTGCCCCTGAGCTCCTTTCTTCAACTCGCTTTCTTTTGAGCTGGCCACAACACCGCAGGGTGGCTTCAGGCCCTAATCTGGTTCCGGCACGGCACGCTGAGCCTTTGGTTATTTCCTCTTCCTGGTGGGAAATGAGAGTTAAATTTGCCCGTCCAGACACCTCCAGCTAGTCTCTCATTGGTTCTCACTATTCCTGTTCATCTTCCGCAGAAATTGCAAACTGGGCCAAACAGGAGGTTAAAGGCGCTGACTCTCCAAGTGGGGAGAGTGTAAGTAAAGCGTCTGGAATGTTGCACCCGAGTACCAGGGTACGAAAACTGAGACATATTTCAACACGTCTCTCATTCACAGGGTTGATCATACTCTGGGTTCCACATGCATGTTTTAGCTGAAGGAAGAATACCTTAAACCTGGAGAGTTGAGACCCGTGGAATGGGTACCATGCAATATGACTTCAAAGGGTCTTCATTTGCTCAGCGAACCTCTCCAATCCTATCACTGCTGCGTTTATGCCCCTGTACCCACGCTTGATTCTCTTTCGGAGACATAGCAATCCATAGGTTTTAAGATACTTACTAGTCAGGTACATTCTTAGGCGTTTAATATGGGGTGTTGAGTCCATTTCGTTGAGCAAGGAGTAGCTCTTGTCTATTCCATATTTGGTTTAAGGAACTTTATCTGTGCTCATTTCAATCTCTGGTTTTATGCAGCACCCCAACTCACCTTTCCCCTTAAGCAAGCATAAGTTACTTTTCTAAATTTGAGACCCTGCTCTGTTTTGGAATTCAGTTCCTGTGTAGCCAAGTTTACATTCCGTGTATTACTGATATCTTATGATGTTTCTTTTTCTGCGTGACTTATTTCAGTTAGAATCATCGTACCTGAATCCACTCATTATGCTGCTATGGGCCTGATGACATAGATTTCATTGCTGAGTGATACTGCATTGTACGTAAGTACCACAAGTTCTTTATCCATTTTTCACTTTCTGTGATATTGAACTTGTACGGTAAACGAGGTTCTTGTAAACAGAGCCGTTCCAAACTTTGGGGTGGCTGTGTCTTTTTGATTTTAATTTACCTATGCTATAGGACCATAAGTGGAAATGCCCTTGGCTCTGTTGCTTCGTTTTCTAGATGTTTCAGGAAACACCATACACTTCTCCCGAGTGTCTGTTGGCAATTTACATCCCACCCATCAGCATAACAAGGCTCCCAGTTCTCCATGGCCTGTCCTGCCTTTCTGGATTTTAAACTTTTTTCAGATGACCCTTTTGACCGGGGAGAAGTGAGACTTCATTGTAGTGCAGATTTCCTTTGCAAGCTTGCTTGGTTGGCCAAAAAGGGCGTATGCGTTTTTTCTTGAATATATTCAGGAAAAAACGCATACGCTCTTTTTGGCCAAGTGCATCATTGTGGACGTTCTGCCTCTTTTCTTATGCTTTCAATGCAATTCCAGTCTACCTCCTGAAATCGGTTTCCTGCAATTCTGCTCCGCTTTCAAGTCCTCTTGGCAGCCTTACTTCAGTATATTTTTGGACGATAGCTGTCATTTATAACTCTGCAGGTTTGTGAATTACCGTGTCCCTGAGCTCCTTTCTTCAACTCGCTTTCTTTTGAGCTGGCCGCAACACCGCAGGATGGCTTCAGGCCCTAATCTGGTTCTGGCACGGCACGCTGAACCTTTGGTTATTTCCTCTTCCTGGTGGGAAATGAGAGTTAAATTTGCCCGTCCAGACACCTCCAGCTAGTCTCTCATTGGTTCTCGCTATTCCTGTTCATCTTCCGCAGAAATTGCAAACTGGGCTAAACAGGAGGTTAAAGGCATTGACTCTCCAAGTGCGGAGAGTGTTAGTAAAGCGTCTGGAATGTTGCACCCGAGTACCAGGGGAGGAAAACTGAGACATATTTGAACACGTCTCCCGTTCACACGGTTGATCATACTCTGGGTTCCACATACATGTTTTAGCTGAAGGAAGAATACCTTAAACCTGGAGAGTTGAGACCCGTGGAATGGGTACCATGCAATATGACTTCAAAGGGTCTTCATTTGCTCACCGAACCTCTCCAATCCTATCACTGCTGCGTTTATGCCCCTGTACACACGCTTGATTCTCTTTTGGAGACATAGCAATCCATAGGTTTTAAGATACTTACTAGTCAGGTACATTCTTAGGCGTTTAATATGGGGTGTTGAGTCCATTTCGTTGAGCAAGGAGTAGCTCTTGTCTATTCCATATTTGGCTTAAGGAACTTTATCTGTGCTCATTTCAATCTCTGGTTTTATGCAGCACCCCAACTCACCTTTCCCCTTAAGCAAGCATAAGTTGGTTTTCTAAATTTGAGACCCTGTTCTGTTTTGGAATTCAGTTCCTGTGTAGCCAAGTTTACATTCCGTGTATTAGTGATATCTTATGATGTTTCTTTTTCTGTGTGACTTATTTCAGTTAGAATCATCGTACCTGAATCCACTCATTATGCTGCTACGGGCCTGATGACATAGATTTCATTGCTGAGTGATACTGCATTGTACGTAAGTACCACAAGTTCTTTATCCATTTTTCAATTTCTGTGATATTGAACTTGTACGGTAAACGAGGTTCTTGCAATCAGAGGGGTCCCAAACTTTGGGGTGGCTGTGTCTTTTTGATTTTAATTTCCCTAAGCTATAGGACCATAAGTGGAAGTGCCCTAGGCTCTCTTGCTTTGTTTTTTAGATGTTTCAGGAAACACCATACACTTCTCCCCAGTGTCTGTTGGCAATTTACATCCCACCCATCAGCATAACAAGGCTCCCAGTTCTCCATGGCCTGTCCTGCCTTTCTGGATTTTACACTTTTTTCAGATGGCCCTTTTGACCGGGGGGAAGTGAGACTTCATTGTAGTGCAGATTTCCTTTGCAAGCTTGCTTGGTTGGCCAAAAAGGGCGTATGCGTTTTTTCCTGAATATATTCAGGAAAAAACGCATACGCCCTTTTTGGCCAAGTGCATCATTGTGGGCGTTCTGCCTCTTTTCCTATGCTTTCAATGCAATTCCAGTCTACCTCCTGAAATCGGTTTCCTGCAATTCTGCCCCGCTTTCAAGTCCTCTTGGCAGCCTTACTTCAGTATATTTTTGGACGATAGCTGTCATTTATAACTCTGCAGGTTTGTGAATTACAGTGCCCCTGAGCTCCTTTCTTCAACTCGCTTTCTTTTGAGCTAGCCGCAACACCGCAGGATGGCTTCAGGCCCTAATCTGGTTCCGGCACGGCACGCTGAGCCTTTTGTTATTTCCTCTTCCTGGTGCGAAATGAGAGTTAAATTTGCCCGTCCAGACACCTCCAGCTAGTCTCTCATTGGTTCTCCCTATTCCTGTTCATCTTCCGCAGAAATTGCAAACTGGGCCAAACAGGAGGTTAAAGGCATTGACTCTCCAAGTGCGGAGAGTGTTAGTAAAGCGTTTGGAATGTTGCACCCGAGTACCAGGGGAGGAAAACTGAGACATATTTGAACACGTCTCCCGTTCACACGGTTGATCATACTCTGGGTTCCACATACATGTTTTAGCTGAAGGAAGAATACCTTAAACCTGGAGAGTTGAGATCCGTGGAATGGGTACCATGCAATATGACTTCAAAGGGTCTTCATTTGCTCACCGAACCTCTCCAATCCTATCACTGCTGCGTTTATGCCCCTGTACACACGCTTGATTCTCTTTTGGAGACATAGCAATCCATAGGTTTTAAGATACTTACTAGTCAGGTACATTCTTAGGCGTTTAATATGGGGTGTTGAGTCCATTTCGTTGAGCAAGGAGTAGCTCTTGTCTATTCCATATTTGGCTTAAGGAACTTTATCTGTGCTCATTTCAATCTCTGGTTTTATGCAGCACCCCAACTCACCTTTCCCCTTAAGCAAGCATAAGTTGGTTTTCTAAATTTGAGACCCTGTTCTGTTTTGGAATTCAGTTCCTGTGTAGCCAAGTTTACATTCCGTGTATTACTGATATCTTATGATGTTTCTTTTTCTGTGTGACTTATTTCAGTTAGAATCATCGTACCTGAATCCACTCATTATGCTGCTACGGGCCTGATGACATAGATTTCATTGCTGAGTGATACTGCATTGTACGTAAGTACCACAAGTTCTTTATCCATTTTTCACTTTCTGTGATATTGAACTTGTACGGTAAACGAGGTTCTTGTAAACAGAGGCGTCCCAAACGTTGGGGTGGCTGTGTCTTTTTGATTTTAATTTCCCTAAGCTATAGGACCATAAGTGGAAGTGCCCTAGGCTCTGTTGCTTTGTTTTTTAGATGTTTCAGGAAACACCATACACTTCTCCCCAGTGTCTGTTGGCAATTTACATCCCGCCCATCAGCATAACAAGGCTCCCAGTTCTCCATGGCCTGTCCTGCCTTTCTGGATTTTACACTTTTTTCAGATGGCCCTTTTGACCGGGGGGGAATTGAGACTTCATTGTAGTGCAGATTTCCTTTGCAAGCTTGCTTGGTTGGCCAAAAAGGGCGTATGCGTTTTTTCCTGAATATATTCAGGAAAAAACGCATACGCCCTTTTTGGCCAAGTGCATCATTGTGGGCGTTCTGCCTCTTTTCCTATGCTTTCAATGCAATTCCAGTCTACCTCCTGAAATCGGTTTCCTGCAATTCTGCCCCGCTTGCAAGACCTCTTGGCAGCCTTACTTCAGTCTATTTTTGGACGATAGCTGTCATTTATAACTCTGCAGGTTTGTGAATTACAGTGCCCCTGAGCTCCTTTCTTCAACTCGCTTTCTTTTGAGCTGGCCGCAACACCGCCGGATGGCTTCAGGCCCAAATCTGGTTCCGGCACGGCACGCTGAGCCTTTTGTTATTTCCTCTTCCTGGTGGGAAATGAGAGTTAAATTTGCCCGTCCAGACACCTCCAGCTAGTCTCTCATTGGTTCTCCCTATTCCTGTTCATCTTCCGCAGAAATTGCAAACTGGACCAAACAGGAGTTTAAAGGGACTGACTCTCCAAGTCGGGAGAGTGTTAGTAAAGCGTCTGGAATATTGCACCCGAGTACCAGGGTACGAAAACTGAGACATATTTGAACACGACTCCCGATCACATGGTTGATCATACTCTAGGTTCCACATGCATGTTTTAGCTGAAGGAAGAATACCTTAAACCTGGGTAGTTGAAACCCGTGGAATGGGTACCATGCAATATGACTTCAAAGGGTCTTCATTTGCTCACCGAACATCTCCAATCCTATCACTGCTGCGTTTATGCCCCTGTACACACGCTTGATTCTCTTTCGGAGACATAGCAATCCATAGGTTTTAAGATACTTACTAGTCAGGTACATTCTTAGGCGTTTAATATGCGGTGTTGAGTCCATTTCGTTGAGCAAGGAGTAGCTCTTGTCTATTCCATATTTGGCTTAAGGAACTTTATCTGTGCTCATTTCAATCTCTGGTTTTATGCAGCACCCCAACTCACCTTTACCCTGAAGCAAACATAAGTTGGTTTTCTAAATTTGAGACCCTGTTCTGTTCTGTAATTCAGATCCTGTGTAGCCAAGTTTACATTCCGTGTATTACTGATACCTTATGTTGTTTCTTTTTCTGTGAGACTTATTTCAGTTAGAATCATCATACCTGAATCCACTCATTGTGCTGCTAAGGGCCCGATGACATAGATTTCTTTGCTGAGTGATATTGCTTTCTAAGTAATACAACAACTTCTTTATCCATTTTTCACTTTCTGCGATGTTGAACTTGTACTGTAAACGAGGTTCTTGTAAATAGAGCTGTTCCAAACTTTGGGGTGGCTGTGTCTTTTTGATTTTAATTTCCCTAAGCTATAGGACCATAAGTGGAAGTGCCCTAGGCTACGTTGCTTTGTTTTTTAGATGTTTCAGGAAACACCATACACTTCTCCGGAGTGTCCTTTGGCAATTTACATCCCGCCCATCAGCATAACAAGGATCCCAGTTCTCCATGGCCTGTCCTGCCTTTCTGGATTTTACACTTTTTTCAGATGGCCCTTTTGACCGGGGGGAAGTGAGACTTCATTGCAGTGCAGATTTCCTTTGCAAGCTTGCTTGGTTGGCCAAAAAGGGCGTATGCGTTTTTTCCTGAATATATTCAGGAAAAAACGCATACGCCCTTTTTGGCCAAGTGCATCATTGTGGGCGTTCTGCCTCTTTTCCTATGCTTTCAATGCAATTCCAGTCTACCTCCTGAAATCGGTTTCCTGCAATTCTGCCCCGCTTTCAAGTCCTCGTGGCAGCCTTACTTCAGTATATTTTTGGACGATAGCTGTCATTTATAACTCTGCAGGTTTGTGAATTACAGTGCCCCTGAGCTCCTTTCTTCAACTCGCTTTCTTTTGAGCTGGCCGCAACACCGCAGGATGGCTTCAGGCCCTAATCTGGTTCCAGCAGGGCACGCTGAGCCTTTGGTTAATTCCTCTTCCTGGTGGGAAATGAGAGTTAAATTTGCCCGTCCAGACACCCGAAGCTAGTCTCTCATTGGTTCTCCCTATTCCTGTTCATCTTCCGCAGAAATTGCAAACTGGGCCAAACAGGAGGTTAAAGGGACTGACTCTCCATGTCGGGAGAGTGTTAGTAAAGCGTCTGGAATGTTGCACCCGAGTACCAGGGTACGAAAACTGAGACATATTTGAACACGTCTCGCAATCACATGGTTGATCATACTCTAGGTTCCACATGCATGTTTTAGCTGAAGGAAGAATACCTTAAACCTGGGTAGTTGAATCCCGTGGAATGGGTACCATGCAATATGACTTCAAAGGGTCTTCAATTGCTCACCGACCTCTCCAATTCTATCACTGCTGCGTTTATGCCCCTGTACACACGCTTGATTCTCTTTTGGAGACATAGCAATCAATAGGTTTTAAGATACTTACTAGTCAGGTACATTCTTAGGCGTTTAATATGGGGTGTTGAGTCCATTTCGTTGAGCAAGGAATAGCTCTTGTCTATTCCATATTTGGCTTAAGGAACTTTATCTGTGCTCATTTCATCTCTGGTTTTATGCAGCACTCCATCTCACCTTTACCATTAAGCAAACATATGTTGGTTTTCTAAATTTGAGACCCTGTTCTGTTTTGGAATTCAGTTCCTTTGTAGCCAAGTTTACATTCCGTGTATTACTGATATCTTATGATGTTTCTTTTTCTGTGTGACTTATTTCAGTTAGAATCATCGTACCTGAATCCACTCATTATGCTGCTACGGGCCTGATGACATAGATTTCATTGCTCAGTGATACTGCATTGTACGTAAGTACCACAAGTTCTTTATCCATTTTTCACTTTCTGTGATATTAAACTTGTATGGTAAACGAGGTTCTTGTAAACAGAGGCGTCCCAAACGTTGGGGTGGCTGTGTCTTTTTGATTTTAATTTCCCTAAGCTATAGGACCATAAGTGGAAGTGCCCTAGGCTCTGTTGCTTTGTTTTTTAGATGTTTCAGGAAACACCATACACTTCTCCCCAGTGTCTGTTGGCAATTTACATCCCGCCCATCAGCATAACAAGGCTCCCAGTTCTCCATGGCCTGTCCTGCCTTTCTGGATTTTACACTTTTTTCAGATGGCCCTTTTGACCGGGGGGAAGTGAGACTTCATTGTAGTGCAGATTTCCTTTGCAAGCTTGCTTGGTTGGCCAAAAAGGGCGTATGCATTTTTTCTTGAATATATTCAGGAAAAAACGCATACGACCTTTTTGGCCAAGTGCATCATTGTGGACGTTCTGCCTCTTTTCCTATGCTTTCAATGCAATTCCAGTCTACCTCCTGAAATCGGTTTCCTGCAATTCTGCCCTGCTTTCAAGTCCTCTTGGCAGCCTTACTTCAGTATATTTTTGGACGATAGCTGTCATTTATAACTCTGCAAGTTTGTGAATTACAGTGCCCCTGAGCTCCTTTCTTCAACTCGCTTTCTTGTGAGCTGGCCGCAACACCGCAGGATGGCTTCAGGCCCTAATCTGTTTCCGGAATGGCACGCTGAGCCTTTGGTTAATTCCTCTTCCTGGTGGGAAATGAGAGTTAAATTTGCCCGTCCAGACACCTCCAGCTAGTCTCTCATTGGTTCTCGCTATTCCTGTTCATCTTCCGCAGAAATTGCAAACTGGGCCAAACAGGAGGTTAAAGGGACTGACTCTCCAAGTTGGGAGAGTGTTAGTAAAGCGTCTGGAATGTTGCACCCGAGTACCAGGGTACGAAAACTGAGACATATTTGAACACGTCTCCCGATCACATGGTTGATCATACTCTAGGTTCCACATGCATGTTTTAGCTGAAGGAAGAATACCTTAAACCTGGGTAGTTGAAACCCGTGGAATGGGTACCATGCAATATGACTTCAAAGGGTCTTCATTTGCTCACCGAACCTCTCCAATCCTATCACTGCTGCGTTTATGCCCCTGTACACATGCTTGATTCTCTTTCGGAGACATAGCAATCCATAGGTTTTAAGATACTTACTAGTCAGGTACATTCTTAGGCGTTTAATATGCGGTGTTGAGTCCATTTCGTTGAGCAAGGAGTAGCTCTTGTCTATTCCATATTTGGCTTAAGGAACTTTATCTGTGCTCATTTCAATCTCTGGTTTTATGCAGCACCCCAACTCACCTTTCCCCTTAAGCAAGCATAAGTTGGTTTTCTAAATTTGAGACACTGTTCTGTTCTGTAATTCAGTTCCTGTGTAGCCAAGTTTACATTCCGTGTGTTACTGATATCTTATGATGTTTCTTTTTCTGTGTGACTTATTTCAGTTAGAATCATCATACCTGAATCCACTCATTGTGCTGCTAAGTGCCTGATGACATAGATTTCATTGCTGAGTGATATTGCTTTGTAAGTAAATACCACAACTTCTTTATCCATTTTTCACTTTCTGCGATGTTGAACTTGTACTGTAAACGAGGTTCTTGTAAACAGAGGCGTCCCAAACTTTGGGGTGGCTGTGTCCTTTTGATTTTAATTTCCGTAAGCTATAGGACCATAAGTGGAAGTGCACTAGGCTCTGTTGCTTTGTTTTTTAGATGTTTCAGGAAACACCATACATATCTCCCGAGTGTCTGTTGGCAATTTACATCCCGCCCATCAGCATAAGAAGGCTCCCAGTTCTCCATGGCCTGTCCTGCCTTTCTGGATTTTACACTTTTTTCAGATGGCCCTTTTGACCGGGGGGAAGTGAGACTTCATTGTAGTGCAGATTTCCTTTGCAAGCTTGCTTGGTTGGCCAAAAAGGGTGTATGCGTTTTTTCCTGAATATATTCAGGAAAAAACGCATACGCCCTTTTTGGCCAAGTGCATCATTGTGGACGTTCTCCCTCTTTTCCTATGCTTTCAATGCAATTCCAGTCTACCTCCTGAAATCGGTTTCCTGCAATTCTGCCCTGCTTTCAAGTCCTCTTGGCAGCCTTACTTCAGTATATTTTTGGACGATAGCTGTCATTTATAACTCTGCAGGTTTGTGAATTACAGTGCCCCTGAGCTCCTTTCTTCAACTCGCTTTCTTGTGAGCTGGCCGCAACACCACAGGATGGCTTCAGGCCCTAATCTGTTTCCGGAACGGCACGCTGAGCCTTTGGTTAATTCCTCTTCCTGGTGGGAAATGAGAGTTAAATTTGCCCGTCCAGACACCTCCAGCTAGTCTCTCATTGGTTCTCGCTATTCCTGTTCATCTTCCGCAGAAATTGCAAACTGGGCCAAACAGGAGGTTAAAGGCGCTGACTCTCCAAGTCGGGAGAGTGTTAGTAAAGTGTCTGGAATGTTGCACCCGAGTACCAGGGGAGGAAAACTGAGACATATTTGAACACGTCTCCCTATCACATGGTTGATCATACTCTAGGTTACACATGCATGTTTTAGCTGAAGGAAGAATACCTTAAACGTGGAGAGTTGAGACCCGTGGAATGGGTACCATGCAATATGACTTCAAAGGGTCTTCATTTGCTCACCGAACCTCTCCAATCCTATCACTGCTGCGTTTATGCCCCTGTACACACGCTTGATTCTCTTTTGGAGACATAGCAATCCATAGGTTTTAAGATACTTACTAGTCAGGTACATTCTTAGGCGTTTAATATGGGGTGTTGAGTCCATTTCGTTGAGCAAGGAGTAGCTCTTGTCTATTCCATATTTGGCTTAAGGAACTTTATCTGTGCTCATTTCAGTCTCTGATTTTATGCAGCACCCCAACTCACCTTTCCCCTTAAGCAAGCATAAGTTGGTTTTCTAAATTTGAGACCCTGTTCTGTTCTGTAATTCAGTTCCTGTGTAGCCAAGTTTACATTCCGTGTATTACTGATATCTTATGATGTTTCTTTTTCTGTGTGACTTATTTCAGTTAGAATCATCGTACCTGAATCCACTCATTATGCTTCTACGGGCCTGATGACATAGATTTCATTGCTGAGTGATACTGCATTGTACGTAAGTACCACAAGTTCTTTATCCATTTTTCACTTTCTGCGATGTTGATCTTCTACTGTAAAGGAGGTTCTTGTAAACAGAGGCGTCCCAAACTTTGGGGTGGCTGTGTCTTTTTGATTTTAATTTCCCTAAGCTATAGGACCATAAGTGGAAGTGCCCTAGGCTCTGTTGCTTTGTTTTTTAGATGTTTCATGAAACACCATACACTTCTCCCTAGTGTCTGTTGGCAATTTACATCCCGCCCATCAGCATAACAAGGCTCCCAGTTCTCCATGGCCTGTCCTGCCTTTCTGGATTTTACACTTTTTTCAGATGGCCCTTTTGACCGGGGGGAAGTGAGACTTCATTGTAGTGCAGATTTCCTTTGCAAGTTTGCTTGGTTGGCCAAAAAGGGCGTATGCGTTTTTTCCTGAATATATTCAGGAAAAAACGCATACGCACTTTTTGGCCAAGTGCATCATTGTGGACGTTCTGCCTCTTTTCCTATGCTTTCAATGCAATTCCAGTCTACCTCCTGAAATCGGTTTTCTGCAATTCTGCCCCGCTTTCAAGTCCTCTTGGCAGCCTTACTTCAGTATATTTTTGGACGATAGCTGTCATTTATAACTCTGCAGGTTTGTGAATTACAGTGCCCCTGAGCTCCTTTCTTCAACTTGCTTTCTTGTGACCTGGCCGGAACAGCGCAGGATGGCTTCAGGCCCTAATCTGGTTCCGGCACGGCACGCTGAGCCTTTGGTTATTTCCTCTTCCTGGTGGGAAATGAGAGTTAAATTTGCCCGTCCAGACACCTCCAGCTAGTCTCTCATTGGTTCTCCCTATTCCTGTTCATCTTCCACAGAAATTGCAAACTGGGCCAAACAGGAGGTTAAAGGCGCTGTCTCTCCAAGTGGGGAGAGTGTTAGTAAAGCATCTGGAATGTTGCACCCGAGTACCAGGGTACGAAAACTGAGACATATTTGAACACGTCTCTCATTCACACGGTTGATCATACTCTGGGTTCCACATGCATGTTTTAGCTGAAGGAAGAATACCTTAAACATGGAGAGTTGAGAACCGTGTAATGGGTACCATGCAATATGACTTCAAAGGGTCTTCATTTGCTCACCGAACCTCTCCAATCCTATCACTGCTGCGTTTATGCCCCTGTACAGATGCTTGATTCTCTTTCGGAGACTTAGCAATCCATAGGTTTTAAGATACTTACTAGTCAGGTACATTCTTAGGCATTTAATATGCGGTTTTGAGTCCATTTCGTTGAGCAAAGAGTAGCTCTTGTCTATTCCATATTTGGCTTAAGGAACTTTATCTGTGCTCATTTCAATCTCTGGTTTTATGCAGCACCCCAACTCACCTTTCCCCTTAAGCAAGCATAAGTTGGTTTTCTAAATTTGAGACCCTGTTCTGTTCTGTAATTCAGTTCCTGTGTAGCCAAGTTTACATTCCGTGTATTACTGATATCTTATGATGTTTCTTTTTCTGTGTGACTTATTTCAGTTAGAATCATCATACCTGAATCCACTCATTGTGCTGCTAAGGGCCTGATGACATAGATTTCATTGCTGAGTGATATTGCTTTGTAAGTAAATACCACAACTTCTTTATCCATTTTTCACATTCTGCGATGTTGAACTTGTACTGTAAATGAGGTTCTTGTAAACAGAGCCGTTCCAAACTTTGGGGTGGCTGTGTCTTTTTCATTTTAATTTCCCTAAGCTATAGGACCATAAGTGGAAGTGCCCTAGGTTCTGTTGCTTTGTTTTTTAGATGTTTCAGGAAACACCATACACTTCTCCCGAGTGTCTGTTGGCAATTTACATCCCGCCCATCAGCATAACAAGGCTCCCAGTTCTCCATGGCCTGTCCTGCCTTTCTGGATTTTACACTTTTTTCAGATGGCCCTTTTGACCGGGGGGAAGTGAGACTTCATTGTAGTGCAGATTTCCTTTGCAAGCTTGCTTGGTTGGCCAAAAAGGGCGTATGCGTTTTTTCCTGAATATATTCAGGAAAAAACGCATACGCCCTTTTTGGCCAAGTGCATCATTGTGGACGTTCTGCCTCTTTTCCTATGCTTTCAATGCAATTGCATTCTACCTCCTGAAATCGGTTCCTGCAATTCTGCCCCACTTTCAAGTCCTCTTGGCAGCCTTACCTCAGTATATTTTTGGACGATAGCTGTCATTTATAACTCGGCAGGTTTGTGAATTACAGTGCCCCTGAGCTCCTTTCTTCAACTCGCTTTCTTGTGAGCTGGCCGCAACACCGCAGGATGGCTTCAGGCCCTAATCTGGTTCCGGCATGGCACGCTGAGCCTTTGGTTATTTCCTCTTCCTGGTGGGAAATGAGAGTTAAATTTGCCCGTCCAGACACCTCCAGCTAGTCTCTCATTGGTTCTCCCTATTCCTGTTCATCTTCCGCAGAAATTGCAAACTGGGCCAAACAGGAGGTTAAAGGCGTTGACTCTCCAAGTGCGGAGAGTGTTAGTAAAGCGTCTGGAATGTTGCACCCGAGTACCAGGGGAGGAAAACTGAGACATATTTGAACACGTCTCCCGTTCACACGGTTGATCATACTCTGGGTTCCACATGCATGTTTTAGCTGAAGGAAGAATACCTTAAACCTGGAGAGTTGAGACCCGTGGAATGGGTACCATGCAATATGACTTCAAAGGGTCTTCATTTGCTCACCGAACCTCTCCAATCCTATCACTGCTGCGTTTATGCCCCTGTACACATGCTTGATTCTCTTTCAGAGACATAGCAATCCATAGGTTTTAAAATACTTACCAGTCAGGTACATTCTTAGGCATTTAATATGGTGTGTTGAGTCCATTTCGTTGAGCAAGGAGTAGCTCTTGTCTATTCCATATTTGGCTTAAGGAACTTTATCTGTGCTCATTTCAATCTCTGGTTTTATGCAGCACCCCAGCTCAACTTTACCCTTAAGCAAGCACAAGTTGGTTTTCTAAATTTGAGACCCTGTTCTGTTCTGTAATTCAGTTCCTGTGTAGCCAAGTTTACATTCCGTGTATTACTGATATCTTATGATGTTTCTTTTTCTGTGTGACTTATTTCAGTTAGAATCATCCTACCTGAATCCACTCATTGTGCTGCTAAGGGCCTGATGACATAGATTTCATTGCTGAGTGATATTGCTTTGTAAGTAAATACCACAACTTCTTTATCCATTTTTCACTTTCTGCGATGTTGAACTTGTACTGTAAACGAGGTTCTTGTAAACAAAGCCGTTCCAACTTTGGGGTGTCTGTGTCTTTTTCATTTTAATTTCCGTATGCTATAGGACCATAAGTGGAAATGCCCTTGGCTCTGTTGCTTTGTTTTCTAGATGTTTCAGGAAACACCATACACTTCTCCCGAGTGTCTGTTGGCAATGTACATCCCGCCCATCAGCATAAGAAGGCTCCCAGTTCTCCATGGCCTGTCCTGCCTTTCTGGATTTTACACTTTTTTCAGATGGCCCTTTTGACCGGGGGGAAGTGAGACTTCATTGTAGTGCAGATTTCCTTTGCAAGCTTGCTTGGTTGGCCAAAAAGGGCGTATGCATTTTTTCTTGAATATATTCAGGAAAAAACGCATACGCCCTTTTTGGCCAAGTGCATCATTGTGGACGTTCTGCCTCTTTTCCTATGCTTTCAATGCAATTCCAGTCTACCTCCTGAAATCGGTTTCCTGCAATTCTGCCCTGCTTTCAAGTCCTCTTGGCAGCCTTACTTCAGTATATTTTTGGACGATAGCTGTCATTTATAACTCTGCAGGTTTGTGAATTACAGTGCCCCTGAGCTCCTTTCTTCAACTCGCTTTCTTGTGAGCTGGCCGCAACACCGCAGGATGGCTTCAGGCCCTAATCTGTTTCCGGAATGGCACGCTGAGCCTTTGGTTAATTCCTCTTCCTGGTGGGAAATGAGAGTTAAATTTGGCCGTCCAGACACCTCCAGCTAGTCTCTCATTGGTTCTCGCTATTCCTGTTCATCTTCCGCAGAAATTGCAAACTGGGCCAAACAGGAGGTTAAAGGGACTGACTCTCCAAGTTGGGAGAGTGTTAGTAAAGCGTCTGGAATGTTGCACCCGAGTACCAGGGTACGAAAACTGAGACATATTTGAACACGTCTCCCGATCACATGGTTGATCATACTCTAGGTTCCACATGCATGTTTTAGCTGAAGGAAGAATACCTTAAACCTGGGTAGTTGAAACCCGTGGAATGGGTACCATGCAATATGACTTCAAAGGGTCTTCATTTGCTCACCGAACCTCTCCAATCCTATCACTGCTGCGTTTATGCCCCTGTACACACGCTTGATTCTCTTTTGGAGACATAGCAATCCATAGGTTTTAAGATACTTACTAGTCAGGTACATTCTTAGGCGTTTAATATGGGGTGTTGAGTCCATTTCGTTGAGCAAGGAGTAGCTCTTGTCTATTCCATATTTGGCTTAAGGAACTTTATCTGTGCTCATTTCAGTCTCTGATTTTATGCAGCACCCCAACTCACCTTTCCCCTTAAGCAAGCATAAGTTGGTTTTCTAAATTTGAGACCCTGTTCTGTTCTGTAATTCAGTTCCTGTGTAGCCAAGTTTACATTCCGTGTATTACTGATATCTTATGATGTTTCTTTTTCTGTGTGACTTATTTCAGTTAGAATCATCGTACCTGAATCCACTCATTATGCTTCTACGGGCCTGATGACATAGATTTCATTGCTGAGTGATACTGCATTGTACGTAAGTACCACAAGTTCTTTATCCATTTTTCACTTTCTGCGATGTTGATCTTCTACTGTAAAGGAGGTTCTTGTAAACAGAGGCGTCCCAAACTTTGGGGTGGCTGTGTCTTTTTGATTTTAATTTCCCTAAGCTATAGGACCATAAGTGGAAGTGCCCTAGGCTCTGTTGCTTTGTTTTTTAGATGTTTCATGAAACACCATACACTTCTCCCTAGTGTCTGTTGGCAATTTACATCCCGCCCATCAGCATAACAAGGCTCCCAGTTCTCCATGGCCTGTCCTGCCTTTCTGGATTTTACACTTTTTTCAGATGGCCCTTTTGACCGGGGGGAAGTGAGACTTCATTGTAGTGCAGATTTCCTTTGCAAGTTTGCTTGGTTGGCCAAAAAGGGCGTATGCGTTTTTTCCTGAATATATTCAGGAAAAAACGCATACGCACTTTTTGGCCAAGTGCATCATTGTGGACGTTCTGCCTCTTTTCCTATGCTTTCAATGCAATTCCAGTCTACCTCCTGAAATCGGTTTTCTGCAATTCTGCCCCGCTTTCAAGTCCTCTTGGCAGCCTTACTTCAGTATATTTTTGGACGATAGCTGTCATTTATAACTCTGCAGGTTTGTGAATTACAGTGCCCCTGAGCTCCTTTCTTCAACTTGCTTTCTTGTGACCTGGCCGGAACAGCGCAGGATGGCTTCAGGCCCTAATCTGGTTCCGGCACGGCACGCTGAGCCTTTGGTTATTTCCTCTTCCTGGTGGGAAATGAGAGTTAAATTTGCCCGTCCAGACACCTCCAGCTAGTCTCTCATTGGTTCTCCCTATTCCTGTTCATCTTCCACAGAAATTGCAAACTGGGCCAAACAGGAGGTTAAAGGCGCTGTCTCTCCAAGTGGGGAGAGTGTTAGTAAAGCATCTGGAATGTTGCACCCGAGTACCAGGGTACGAAAACTGAGACATATTTGAACACGTCTCCTGTTCACACGGTTGATCATACTCTGGGTTCCACATGCATGTTTTAGCTGAAGGAAGAATACCTTAAACATGGAGAGTTGAGAACCGTGTAATGGGTACCATGCAATATGACTTCAAAGGGTCTTCATTTGCTCACCGAACCTCTCCAATCCTATCACTGCTGCGTTTATGCCCCTGTACAGATGCTTGATTCTCTTTCGGAGACTTAGCAATCCATAGGTTTTAAGATACTTACTAGTCAGGTACATTCTTAGGCATTTAATATGCGGTTTTGAGTCCATTTCGTTGAGCAAAGAGTAGCTCTTGTCTATTCCATATTTGGCTTAAGGAACTTTATCTGTGCTCATTTCAATCTCTGGTTTTATGCAGCACCCCAACTCACCTTTCCCCTTAAGCAAGCATAAGTTGGTTTTCTAAATTTGAGACCCTGTTCTGTTCTGTAATTCAGTTCCTGTGTAGCCAAGTTTACATTCCGTGTATTACTGATATCTTATGATGTTTCTTTTTCTGTGTGACTTATTTCAGTTAGAATCATCATACCTGAATCCACTCATTGTGCTGCTAAGGGCCTGATGACATAGATTTCATTGCTGAGTGATATTGCTTTGTAAGTAAATACCACAACTTCTTTATCCATTTTTCACATTCTGCGATGTTGAACTTGTACTGTAAATGAGGTTCTTGTAAACAGAGCCGTTCCAAACTTTGGGGTGGCTGTGTCTTTTTCATTTTAATTTCCCTAAGCTATAGGACCATAAGTGGAAGTGCCCTAGGTTCTGTTGCTTTGTTTTTTAGATGTTTCAGGAAACACCATACACTTCTCCCCAGTGTCTGTTGGCAATTTACATCCCGCCCATCAGCATAACAAGGCTCCCAGTTCTCCATGGCCTGTCCTGCCTTTCTGGATTTTACACTTTTTTCAGATGGCCCTTTTGACCGGGGGGAAGTGAGACTTCATTGTAGTGCAGATTTCCTTTGCAAGCTTGCTTGGTTGGCCAAAAAGGGCGTATGCGTTTTTTCCTGAATATATTCAGGAAAAAACGCATACGCCCTTTTTGGCCAAGTGCATCATTGTGGACGTTCTGCCTCTTTTCCTATGCTTTCAATGCAATTGCATTCTACCTCCTGAAATCGGTTCCTGCAATTCTGCCCCGCTTTCAAGTCCTCTTGGCAGCCTTACCTCAGTATATTTTTGGACGATAGCTGTCATTTATAACTCGGCAGGTTTGTGAATTACAGTGCCCCTGAGCTCCTTTCTTCAACTCGCTTTCTTGTGAGCTGGCCGCAACACCGCAGGATGGCTTCAGGCCCTAATCTGGTTCCGGCATGGCACGCTGAGCCTTTGGTTATTTCCTCTTCCTGGTGGGAAATGAGAGTTAAATTTGCCCGTCCAGACACCTCCAGCTAGTCTCTCATTGGTTCTCCCTATTCTTGTTCATCTTCCACAGAAATTGCAAACTGGGCCAAACAGGAGGTTAAAGGCGTTGACTCTCCAAGTGCGGAGAGTGTTAGTAAAGCGTCTGGAATGTTGCACCCGAGTACCAGGGGAGGAAAACTGAGACATATTTGAACACGTCTCCCGTTCACACGGTTGATCATACTTTGGGTTTCACATACATGTTTTAGCTGAAGGAAGAATACCTTAAACCTGGAGAGTGGAGACCCGTGGAATGGGTACCATGCAATATGACTTCAAAGGGTCTTCATTTTCTCACTGAACCTCTCCAATCCTATCACTGCTGCATTTATGCCCCTGTACACACGCTTGATTCTCTTTTGGAGACATAGCAATCCATAGGTTTTAAGATATTTACTAGTCAGGTACATTCTTAGGCGTTTAATATGCGGTGTTGAGTCCATTTCGTTGAGCAAGGAGTAGCTCTTGTCTATTCCATATTTGGCTTAAGGAACTTTATCTGTGCTCATTTCAATCTCTGGTTTTATGCAGCACCCCAACTCACCTTTCCCCTTAAGCAAGCATAAGTTGGTTTTCTAAATTTAAGACCCTGTTCTGTTTTGGAATTCAGTTCCTGTGTAGCCAAGTTTACATTCCGTGTATTAGTTATAACTTATGATGTTTCTTTTTCTGTGTGACGTATTTCAGTTAGAATCATCGTAACTGAATCCACTCATTATGCTGCTACGGGCCTGATGACATAGATTTCATTGCTGAGTGATAATGCATTGTACGTAAGTACCACAAGTTCTTTATCCATTTTTCACTTTCTGTGATATTGAACTTGTACGGTAAACGAGGTTCTTGTAAACAGAGGCGTCCCAATCTTTGGGGTGGCTGTGTCTTTTTGATTTTAATTTCCCTAAGCTATAGGACCATAAGTGGAAGTGCCCTAGGCTCTGTTGCTTTGTTTTTTAGATGTTTCAGGAAACACCATACACTTCTCCCGAGTGTCTGTTGGCAATTTACATCCCGCCCATCAGCATAACAAGGCTCCCAGTTCTCCATGGCCTGTCCTGCCTTTCTGGATTTTACACTTTTTTCAGATGGCCCTTTTGACCGGGGGGAAGTGAGACTTCATTGTAGTGCAGATTTCCTTTGCAAGCTTGCTTGGTTGGCCAAAAAGGGCGTATGCGTTTTTTCCTGAATATATTCAGGAAAAAACGCATACGCCCTTTTTGGCCAAGTGCATCATTGTGGACGTTCTGCCTCTTTTCCTATGCTTTCAATGCAATTCCAGTCTACCTCCTGAAATCGGTTTCCTGCAATTCTGCCCCGCTTTCAAGTCCTCTTGGCAGCCTTACTTCAGTATATTTTTGGACGATAGCTGTCATTTATAACTCTGCAGGTTTGTGAATTACAGTGCCCCTGAGCTCCTTTCTTCAACTCGCTTTCTTTTGAGCTGGCCGCAACACCGCAGGATGGCTTCAGGCCCTAATCGGGTTCCGGCACGGCACGCTGAGCCTTTGGTTATTTCCTCTTCCTGGTGGGAAATGAGAGTTAAATTTGCCCGTCCAGACACCTCCAGCTCGTCTCTCATTGGTTCTCCCTATTCCTGTTCATCTTCCGCAGAAATTGCAAACTGGGCCAAACAGGAGGTTAAAGGCGCTGACTCTCCAAGTGGGGAGAGTGTTAGTAAAGCGTCTGGAATGTTGCACCCGAGTACCAGGGGAGGAAAACTGAGACATATTTGAACACGTCTCCCGTTCACACGGTTGATCATACTCTGGGTTCCACATGCATGTTTTAGCTGAAGGAAGAATACCTTAAACCTGGAGAGTTGAGACCCGTGGAATGGGTACCATGCAATATGACTTCAAAGGGTCTTCATTTGCTCACCGAACCTCTCCAACCCTATCACTGCTGCGTTTATGCCCCTGTACACATGCTTGATTCTCTTTCAGAGACATAGCAATCCATAGGTTTTAAAATACTTACCAGTCAGGTACATTCTTAGGCATTTAATATGGTGTGTTGAGTCCATTTCGTTGAGCAAGGAGTAGCTCTTGTCTATTCCATATTTGGCTTAAGGAACTTTATCTGTGCTCATTTCAATCTCTGGTTTTATGCAGCACCCCAGCTCAACTTTACCCTTAAGCAAGCACAAGTTGGTTTTCTAAATTTGAGACCCTGTTCTGTTCTGTAATTCAGTTCCTGTGTAGCCAAGTTTACATTCCGTGTATTACTGATATCTTATGATGTTTCTTTTTCTGTGTGACTTATTTCAGTTAGAATCATCCTACCTGAATCCACTCATTGTGCTGCTAAGGGCCTGATGACATAGATTTCATTGCTGAGTGATATTGCTTTGTAAGTAAATACCACAACTTCTTTATCCATTTTTCACTTTCTGCGATGTTGAACTTGTACTGTAAACGAGGTTCTTGTAAACAAAGCCGTTCCAACTTTGGGGTGTCTGTGTCTTTTTCATTTTAATTTCCGTATGCTATAGGACCATAAGTGGAAATGCCCTTGGCTCTGTTGCTTTGTTTTCTAGATGTTTCAGGAAACACCATACACTTCTCCCGAGTGTCTGTTGGCAATGTACATCCCGCCCATCAGCATAACAAGGCTCCCAGTTCTCCATGGCCTGTCCTGCCTTTCTGGATTTTACACTTTTTTCAGATGGCCCTTTTGACCGGGGGGAAGTGAGACTTCATTGTAGTGCAGATTTCCTTTGCAAGCTTGCTTGGTTGGCCAAAAAGGGCGTATGCGTTTTTTCCTGAATATATTCAGGAAAAAACGCATACGCCCTTTTTGGCCAAGTGCATCATTGTGGGCGTTCTGCCTCTTTTCCTATGCTTTCAATGCAATTCCAGTCTACCTCCTGAAATCGGTTTCCTGCAATTCTGCCCCGCTTGCAAGTCCTCTTGGCAGCCTTACTTCAGTATATTTTTGGACGATAGCTGTCATTTATAACTCTGCAGGTTTGTGAATTACAGTGCCCCTGAGCTCCTTTCTTCAACTCGCTTTCTTTTGAGCTGGCCGCAACACCGCAGGATGGCTTCAGGCCCTAATCGGGTTCCGGCACGGCACGCTGAGCCTTTGGTTATTTCCTCTTCCTGGTGGGAAATGAGAGTTAAATTTGCCCGTCCAGACACCTCCAGCTAGTCTCTCATTGGTTCTCCCTATTCCTGTTCATCTTCCGCAGAAATTGCAAACTGGGCCAAACAGGAGGTTAAAGGCGCTGACTCTCCAAGTGGGGAGAGTGTTAGTAAAGCGTCTGGAATGTTGCACCCGAGTACCAGGGCAGGAAAACTGAGACATATTTGAACACGTCTCCCGTTCACACGGTTGATCATACTCTGGGTTCCACATGCATGTTTTAGCTGAAGGAAGAATACCTTAAACCTGGAGAGTTGAGACCCGTGGAATGGGTACCATGCAATATGACTTCAAAGGGTCTTCATTTGCTCACCGAACCTCTCCAATCCTATCACTGCTGCGTTTATGCCCCTGTACACATGCTTGATTCTCTTTCAGAGACATAGCAATCCATAGGTTTTAAAATACTTACCAGTCAGGTACATTCTTAGGCATTTAATATGGTGTGTTGAGTCCATTTCGTTGAGCAAGGAGTAGCTCTTGTCTATTCCATATTTGGCTTAAGGAACTTTATCTGTGCTCATTTCAATCTCTGGTTTTATGCAGCACCCCAGCTCAACTTTACCCTTAAGCAAGCACAAGTTGGTTTTCTAAATTTGAGACCCTGTTCTGTTCTGTAATTCAGTTCCTGTGTAGCCAAGTTTACATTCCGTGTATTACTGATATCTTATGATGTTTCTTTTTCTGTGTGACGTATTTCAGTTAGAATCATCGTACCTGAATCCACTCATTATGCTGCTACGGGCCTGATGACATAGATTTCATTGCTGAGTGATACTGCATTGTACGTAAGTACCACAAGTTCTTTATCCATTTTTCACTTTCTGTGATATTGAACTTGTACGGTAAACGAGGTTCTTGTAAACAGAGGCGTCCCAAACTTTGGGGTGGCTGTGTCTTTTTGATTTTAATTTCCCTAAGCTATAGGACCATAAGTGGAAGTGCCCTAGGCTCTGTTGCTTTGTTTTTTAGATGTTTCAGGAAACACCATACACTTCTCCCGAGTGTCTGTTGGCAATTTACATCCCGCCCATCAGCATAACAAGGCTCCCAGTTCTCCATGGCCTGTCCTGCCTTTCTGGATTTTACACTTTTTTCAGATGGCCCTTTTGACCGGGGGGAAGTGAGACTTCATTGTAGTGCAGATTTCCTTTGCAAGCTTGCTTGGTTGGCCAAAAAGGGCGTATGCGTTTTTTCCTGAATATATTCAGGAAAAAACGCATACGCCCTTTTTGGCCAAGTGCATCATTGTGGGCGTTCTGCCTCTTTTCCTATGCTTTCAATGCAATTGCATTCTACCTCCTGAAATCGGTTCCTGCAATTCTGCCCCGCTTTCAAGTCCTCTTGGCAGCCTTACTTCAGTATATTTTTGGACGATAGCTGTCATTTATAACTCTGCAGGTTTGTGAATTACAGTGCCCCTGAGCTCCTTTCTTCAACTCGCTTTCTTGTGAGCTGGCCGCAACACCGCAGGATGGCTTCAGGCCCTAATCTGGTTCCGGCATGGCACGCTGAGCCTTTGGTTATTTCCTCTTCCTGGTGGGAAATGAGAGTTAAATTTGCCCGTCCAGACACCTCCAGCTAGTCTCTCATTGGTTCTCCCTATTCCTGTTCATCTTCCGCAGAAATTGCAAACTGGGCCAAACAGGAGGTTAAAGGCGTTGACTCTCCAAGTGCGGAGAGTGTTAGTAAAGCGTCTGGAATGTTGCACCCGAGTACCAGGGGAGGAAAACTGAGACATATTTGAACACGTCTCCCGTTCACACGGTTGATCATACTCTGGGTTCCACATACATGTTTTAGCTGAAGGAAGAATACCTTAAACCTGGAGAGTGGAGACCCGTGGAATGGGTACCATGCAATATGACTTCAAAGGGTCTTCATTTGCTCACCGAACCTCTCCAATCCTATCACTGCTGCATTTATGCCCCTGTACACACGCTTGATTCTCTTTTGGAGACATAGCAATCCATAGGTTTTACGATATTTACTAGTCAGGTACATTCTTAGGCGTTTAATATGCGGTGTTGAGTCCATTTCGTTGAGCAAGGAGTAGCTCTTGTCTATTCCATATTTGGCTTAAGGAACTTTATCTGTGCTCATTTCAATCTCTGGTTTTATGCAGCACCCCAACTCACCTTTCCCCTTAAGCAAGCATAAGTTGGTTTTCTAAATTTGAGACCCTGTTCTGTTTTGGAATTCAGTTCCTGTGTAGCCAAGTTTACATTCCGTGTATTAGTTATAACTTATGATGTTTCTTTTTCTGTGTGACGTATTTCAGTTAGAATCATCGTAACTGAATCCACTCATTATGCTGCTACGGGCCTGATGACATAGATTTCATTGCTGAGTGATACTGCATTGTACGTAAGTACCACAAGTTCTTTATCCATTTTTCACTTTCTGTGATATTGAACTTGTACGGTAAACGAGGTTCTTGTAAACAGAGGCGTCCCAAACTTTGGGGTGGCTGTGTCTTTTTGATTTTAATTTCCCTAAGCTATAGGACCATAAGTGGAAGTGCCCTAGGCTCTGTTGCTTTGTTTTTTAGATGTTTCAGGAAACACCATACACTTCTCCTGAGTGTCTGTTGGCAATTTACATCCCGCCCATCAGCATAACAAGGCTCCCAGTTCTCCATGGCCTGTCCTGCCTTTCTGGATTTTACACTTTTTTCAGATGGCCCTTTTGACCGGGGGGAAGTGAGACTTCATTGTAGTGCAGATTTCCTTTGCAAGCTTGCTTGGTTGGCCAAAAAGGGCGTATGCGTTTTTTCCTGAATATATTCAGGAAAAAACGCATACGCCCTTTTTGGCCAAGTGCATCATTGTGGACGTTCTGCCTCTTTTCCTATGCTTTCAATGCAATTCCAGTCTACCTCCTGAAATCGGTTTCCTGCAATTCTGCCCCGCTTTCAAGTCCTCTTGGCAGCCTTACTTCAGTATATTTTTGGACGATAGCTGTCATTTATAACTCTGCAGGTTTGTGAATTACAGTGCCCCTGAGCTCCTTTCTTCAACTCGCTTTCTTTTGAGCTGGCCGCAACACCGCAGGATGGCTTCAGGCCCTAATCTGGTTCCGGTACGGCACGCTGAGCCTTTGGTTATTTCCTCTTCCTGGTGGGAAATGAGAGTTAAATTTGCCCGTCCAGACACCTCCAGCTCATCTCTCATTGGTTCTCCCTATTCCTGTTCATCTTCCGCAGAAATTGCAAACTGGGCCAAACAGGAGGTTAAAGGCGCTGACTCTCCAAGTGGGGAGAGTGTTAGTAAAGCGTCTGGAATGTTGCACCCGAGTACCAGGGGAGGAAAACTGAGACATATTTGAACACGTCTCCCGTTCACACGGTTGATCATACTCTGGGTTCCACATGCATGTTTTAGCTGAAGGAAGAATACCTTAAACCTGGAGAGTTGAGACCCGTGGAATGGGTACCATGCAATATGACTTCAAAGGGTCTTCATTTGCTCACCGAACCTCTCCAATCCTATCACTGCTGCGTTTATGCCCCTGTACACATGCTTGATTCTCTTTCAGAGACATAGCAATCCATAGGTTTTAAAATACTTACCAGTCAGGTACATTCTTAGGCATTTAATATGGTGTGTTGAGTCCATTTCGTTGAGCAAGGAGTAGCTCTTGTCTATTCCATATTTGGCTTAAGGAACTTTATCTGTGCTCATTTCAATCTCTGGTTTTATGCAGCACCCCAGCTCAACTTTACCCTTAAGCAAGCACAAGTTGGTTTTCTAAATTTGAGACCCTGTTCTGTTCTGTAATTCAGTTCCTGTGTAGCCAAGTTTACATTCCGTGTATTACTGATATCTTATGATGTTTCTTTTTCTGTGTGACTTATTTCAGTTAGAATCATCCTACCTGAATCCACTCATTGTGCTGCTAAGGGCCTGATGAGATAGATTTCATTGCTGAGTGATATTGCTTTGTAAGTAAATACCACAACTTCTTTATCCATTTTTCACTTTCTGCGATGTTGAACTTGTACTGTAAACGAGGTTCTTGTAAACAAAGCCGTTCCAACTTTGGGGTGTCTGTGTCTTTTTCATTTTAATTTCCGTATGCTATAGGACCATAAGTGGAAATGCCCTTGGCTCTGTTGCTTTGTTTTCTAGATGTTTCAGGAAACACCATACACTTCTCCCGAGTGTCTGTTGGCAATGTACATCCCGCCCATCAGCATAACAAGGCTCCCAGTTCTCCATGGCCTGTCCTGCCTTTCTGGATTTTACACTTTTTTCAGATGGCCCTTTTGACCGGGGGGAAGTGATACTTCATTGTAGTGCAGATTTCCTTTGCAAGCTTGCTTGGTTGGCCAAAACGGGCGTATGCGTTTTTTCCTGAATATATTCAGGAAAAAACGCATACGCCCTTTTTGGCCAAGTGCATCATTGTGGGCGTTCTGCCTCTTTTCCTATGCTTTCAATGCAATTCCAGTCTACCTCCTGAAATCGGTTTCCTGCAATTCTGCCCCGCTTGCAAGTCCTCTTGGCAGCCTTACTTCAGTATATTTTTGGACGATAGCTGTCATTTATAACTCTGCAGGTTTGTGAATTACAGTGCCCCTGAGCTCCTTTCTTCAACTCGCTTTCTTTTGAGCTGGCCGCAACACCGCAGGATGGCTTCAGGCCCTAATCGGGTTCCGGCACGGCACGCTGAGCCTTTGGTTATTTCCTCTTCCTGGTGGGAAATGAGAGTTAAATTTGCCCGTCCAGACACCTCCAGCTAGTCTCTCATTGGTTCTCCCTATTCCTGTTCATCTTCCGCAGAAATTGCAAACTGGGCCAAACAGGAGGTTAAAGGCGCTGACTCTCCAAGTGGGGAGAGTGTTAGTAAAGCGTCTGGAATGTTGCACCCGAGTACCAGGGCAGGAAAACTGAGACATATTTGAACACGTCTCCCGTTCACACGGTTGATCATACTCTGGGTTCCACATGCATGTTTTAGCTGAAGGAAGAATACCTTAAACCTGGAGAGTTGAGACCCGTGGAATGGGTACCATGCAATATGACTTCAAAGGGTCTTCATTTGCTCACCGAACCTCTCCAATCCTATCACTGCTGCGTTTATGCCCCTGTACACATGCTTGATTCTCTTTCAGAGACATAGCAATCCATAGGTTTTAAAATACTTACCAGTCAGGTACATTCTTAGGCATTTAATATGGTGTGTTGAGTCCATTTCGTTGAGCAAGGAGTAGCTCTTGTCTATTCCATATTTGGCTTAAGGAACTTTATCTGTGCTCATTTCAATCTCTGGTTTTATGCAGCACCCCAGCTCAACTTTAACCTTAAGCAAGCACAAGTTGGTTTTCTAAATTTGAGACCCTGTTCTGTTCTGTAATTCAGTTCCTGTGTAGCCAAGTTTACATTCCGTGTATTACTGATATCTTATGATGTTTCTTTTTCTGTGTGACGTATTTCAGTTAGAATCATCGTACCTGAATCCACTCATTATGCTGCTACGGGCCTGATGACATAGATTTCATTGCTGAGTGATACTGCATTGTACGTAAGTACCACAAGTTCTTTATCCATTTTTCACTTTCTGTGATATTGAACTTGTACGGTAAACGAGGTTCTTGTAAACAGAGGCGTCCCAAACTTTGGGGTGGCTGTGTCTTTTTGATTTTAATTTCCCTAAGCTATAGGACCATAAGTGGAAGTGCCCTAGGCTCTGTTGCTTTGTTTTTTAGATGTTTCAGGAAACACCATACACTTCTCCCGAGTGTCTGTTGGCAATTTACATCCCGCCCATCAGCATAACAAGGCTCCCAGTTCTCCATGGCCTGTCCTGCCTTTCTGGATTTTACACTTTTTTCAGATGGCCCTTTTGACCGGGGGGAAGTGATACTTCATTGTAGTGCAGATTTCCTTTGCAAGCTTGCTTGGTTGGCCAAAAAGGGCGTATGCGTTTTTTCCTGAATATATTCAGGAAAAAACGCATACGCCCTTTTTGGCCAAGTGCATCATTGTGGACGTTCTGCCTCTTTTCCTATGCTTTCAATGCAATTGCATTCTACCTCCTGAAATCGGTTCCTGCAATTCTGCCCCGCTTTCAAGTCCTCTTGGCAGCCTTACTTCAGTATATTTTTGGACGATAGCTGTCATTTATAACTCTGCAGGTTTGTGAATTACAGTGCCCCTGAGCTCCTTTCTTCAACTCGCTTTCTTGTGAGCTGGCCGCAACACCGCAGGATGGCTTCAGGCCCTAATCTGGTTCCGGCATGGCACGCTGAGCCTTTGGTTATTTCCTCTTCCTGGTGGGAAATGAGAGTTAAATTTGCCCGTCCAGACACCTCCAGCTAGTCTCTCATTGGTTCTCCCTATTCCTGTTCATCTTCCACAGAAATTGCAAACTGGGCCAAACAGGAGGTTAAAGGCGTTGACTCTCCAAGTGCGGAGAGTGTTAGTAAAGCGTCTGGAATGTTGCACCCGAGTACCAGGGGAGGAAAACTGAGACATATTTGAACACGTCTCCCGTTCACACGGTTGATCATACTCTGGGTTCCACATACATGTTTTAGCTGAAGGAAGAATACCTTAAACCTGGAGAGTGGAGACCCGTGGAATGGGTACCATGCAATATGACTTCAAAGGGTCTTCATTTGCTCACCGAACCTCTCCAATCCTATCACTGCTGCATTTATGCCCCTGTACACACGCTTGATTCTCTTTTGGAGACATAGCAATCCATAGGTTTTAAGATATTTACTAGTCAGGTACATTCTTAGGCATTTAATATGCGGTGTTGAGTCCATTTCATTGAGCAAGGAGTAGCTCTTGTCTATTCCATATTTGGCGTAAGGAACTCTATCTGTGCTCATTTCAATCTCTGGTTTTATGCAGCACCCCAACTCACCTTTCCCCTTAAGCAAGCATAAGTTGGTTTTCTAAATTTGAGACCCTGTTCTGTTTTGGAATTCAGTTCCTCTGTAGCCAAGTTTACATTCCGTGTATTAGTTATATCTTATGATGTTTCTTTTTCTGTGTGACGTATTTCAGTTAGAATCATCGTAACTGAATCCACTCATTATGCTGCTACGGGCCTGATGACATAGATTTCATTGCTGAGTGATACTGCATTGTACGTAAGTACCACAAGTTCTTTATCCATTTTTCACTTTCTGTGATATTGAACTTGTACTGGAAACGAGGTTCTTGTAAACAGAGGCGTCCCAAACTTTGGGGTGGCTGTGTCTTTTTGATTTTAATTTCCCTAAGCTATAGGACCATAAGTGGAAGTGCCCTAGGCTCTGTTGCTTTGTTTTTTAGATGTTTCAGGAAACACCATACACTTCTCCCGAGTGTCTGTTGGCAATTTACATCCCGCCCATCAGCATAACAAGGCTCCCAGTTCTCCATGGCCTGTCCTGCCTTTCTGGATTTTACACTTTTTTCAGATGGCCCTTTTGACCGGGGGGAAGTGAGACTTCATTGTAGTGCAGATTTCCTTTGCAAGCTTGCTTGGTTGGCCAAAAAGGGCGTATGCGTTTTTTCCTGAATATATTCAGGAAAAAACGCATACGCCCTTTTTGGCCAAGTGCATCATTGTGGACGTTCTGCCTCTTTTCCTATGCTTTCAATGCAATTGCATTCTACCTCCTGAAATCGGTTCCTGCAATTCTGCCCCGCTTTCAAGTCCTCTTGGCAGCCTTACTTCAGTATATTTTTGGACGATAGCTGTCATTTATAACTCTGCAGGTTTGTGAATTACAGTGCCCCTGAGCTCCTTTCTTCAACTCGCTTTCTTGTGAGCTGGCCGCAACACCGCAGGATGGCTTCAGGCCCTAATCTGGTTCCGGCATGGCACGCTGAGCCTTTGGTTATTTCCTCTTCCTGGTGGGAAATGAGAGTTAAATTTGCCCGTCCAGACACCTCCAGCTAGTCTCTCATTGGTTCTCCCTATTCCTGTTCATCTTCCGCAGAAATTGCAAACTGGGCCAAACAGGAGGTTAAAGGCGTTGACTCTCCAAGTGCGGAGAGTGTTAGTAAAGCGTCTGGAATGTTGCACCCGAGTACCAGGGGAGGAAAACTGAGACATATTTGAACACGTCTCCCGTTCACACGGTTGATCATACTCTGGGTTCCACATACATGTTTTAGCTGAAGGAAGAATACCTTAAACCTGGAGAGTGGAGACCCGTGGAATGGGTACCATGCAATATGACTTCAAAGGGTCTTCATTTGCTCACCGAACCTCTCCAATCCTATTACTGCTGCATTTATGCCCCTGTACACACGCTTGATTCTCTTTTGGAGACATAGCAATCCATAGGTTTTAAGATATTTACTAGTCAGGTACATTCTTAGGTGTTTAATATGCGGTGTTGAGTCCATTTCGTTGAGCAAGGAGTAGCTCTTGTCTATTCCATATTTGGCTTAAGGAACTTTATCTGTGCTCATTTCAATCTCTGGTTTTATGCAGCACCCCAACTCACCTTTCCCCTTAAGCAAGCATAAGTTGGTTTTCTAAATTTGAGACCCTGTTCTGTTTTGGAATTCAGTTCCTGTGTAGCCAAGTTTACATTCCGTGTATTACTGATATCTTATGATGTTTCTTTTTCTGTGTGACTTATTTCAGTTAGAATCATCATACCTGAATCCACTCATTGTGCTGCTAAGGGCCTGATGACATAGATTTCATTGCTGAGTGATATTGCTTTGTAAGTAAATACCACAACTTCTTTATCCATTTTTCACTTTCTGCGATGTTGAACTTGTACTGTAAACGAGGTTCTTGTAAACAAAGCCGTTCCAACTTTGGGGTGTCTGTGTCTTTTTCATTTTAATTTCCGTATGCTATAGGACCATAAGTAGAAATGCCCTTGGCTCTGTTGCTTTGTTTTCTAGATGTTTCAGGAAACACCATACACTTCTCCCGAGTGTCTGTTGGCAATTTACATCCCGCCCATCAGCATAACAAGGCTCCCAGTTCTCCATGGCCTGTCCTGCCTTTCTGGATTTTACACTTTTTTCAGATGGCCCTTTTGACCGGGGGGAAGTGAGACTTCATTGTAGTGCAGATTTCCTTTGCAAGCTTGCTTGGTTGGCCAAAACGGGCATATGCGTTTTTTCCTGAATATATTCAGGAAAAAACGCATACGCTCTTTTTGTCCAAGTGCATCATTGTGGACGTTCTGCCTCTTTTCTTATGCTTTCAATGCAATTCCAATCTACCTCCTGAAATCGGTTTCCTGCAATTCTGCCCCGCTTTCAAGTCCTCTTGGCAGCCTTACTTCAGTATATTTTTGGACGATAGCTGTCATTTATAACTCTGCAGGTTTGTGAATTACAGTGCCCCTGAGCTCCTTTCTTCAACTCGCTTTCTTTTGAGCTGGCCGCAACACCGCAGGATGGCTTCAGGCCCTAATCGGGTTCCGGCACGGCACGCTGAGCCTTTGGTTATTTCCTCTTCCTGGTGGGAAATGAGAGTTAAATTTGCCCGTCCAGACACCTCCAGCTAGTCTCTCATTGGTTCTCCCTATTCCTGTTCATCTCCCGCAGAAATTGCAAACTAGGCCAAACAGGAGGTTAAAGGCGTTGACTCTCCAAGTGCGGAGAGTGTTAGTAAAGCGTCTGGAATGTTGCACCCGAGTACCAGGGGAGGAAAACTGAGACATATTTGAACACTTCTCCCGTTCACATGGTTGATCATACTCTGGGTTCCACATACATGTTTTAGCTGAAGGAAGAATACCTTAAACCTGGAGAGTTGAGACCCGTGGAATGGGTACCATGCAATATGACTTCAAAGGGTCTTCATTTGCTCACCGAACCTCTCCAATCCTATCACTGCTGCGTTTATGCCCCTGTACACACGCTTGATTCTCTTTTGGAGACATAGCAATCCATAGGTTTTAAGATACTTACTAGTCAGGTACATTCTTAGGCGTTTAATATGCGGTGTTGAGTCCATTTCGTTGAGCAAGGAGTAGCTCTTGTCTATTCCATATTTGGCTTAAGGAACTTTATCTGTGCTCATTTCAATCTCTGGTTTTATGCAGCACCCCAACTCACCTTTCCCCTTAAGCAAGCATAAGTTGGTTTTCTAAATTTGAGACCCTGTTCTGTTTTGGAATTCAGTTCCTGTGTAGCCAAGTTTACATTCCGTGTATTAGTGATATCTTATGATGTTTCTTTTTCTGTGTGACGTATTTCAGTTAGAATCATCGTACCTGAATCCACTCATTATGCTGCTACGGGCCTGATGACATAGATTTCATTGCTGAGTGATACTGCATTGTACGTAAGTACCACAAGTTCTTTATCCATTTTTCACTTTCTGTGATATTGAACTTGTACGGTAAACGAGGTTCTTGTAAACAGAGGCGTCCCAAACTTTGGGGTGGCTGTGTCTTTTTGATTTTAATTTCCCTAAGCTATAGGACCATAAGTGGAAGTGCCCTAGGCTCTGTTGCTTTGTTTTTTAGATGTTTCAGGAAACACCATACACTTCTCCCCAGTGTCTGTTGGCAATTTACATCCCGCCCATCAGCATAACAAGGCTCCCAGTTCTCCATGGCCTGTCCTGCCTTTCTGGATTTTACACTTTTTTCAGATGGCCCTTTTGACTGTGGGGAAGTGAGACTTCACTGTAGTGCAGATTTCCTTTGCAAGCTTGCTTGGTTGGCCAAAAAGGGCGTATGCGTTTTTTCCTGAATATATTCAAGAAAAAACGCATACGCCCTTTTTGGCCAAGTGCATCATTGTGGGCGTTCTGCCTCTTTTCCTATGCTTTCAATGCAATTCCAGTCTACCTCCTGAAATCGGTTTCCTGCAATTCTGCCCCGCTTTCAAGTCCTCTTGGCAGCCTTACTTCAGTATATTTTTGGACGATAGCTGTCATTTATAACTCTGCAGGTTTGTGAATTACAGTGCCCCTGAGCTCCTTTCTTCAACGCGCTTTCTTTTGAGCTGGCCGCAACACCGCAGGATGGCTTCAGGCCCTAATCTGGTTCCGGCACGGCACGCTGAGCCTTTTGTTATTTCCCCTTCCTGGTGGGAAATGAGAGTTAAATTTGCCCGTCCAGACACCTCCAGCTAGTCTCTCATTGGTTCTCCCTATTCCTGTTCATCTTCCGCAGAAATTGCAAACTGGGCCAAACAGGAGGTTAAAGGCGCTGACTCTCCAAGTGGGGAGAGTGTTAGTAAAGCGTCTGGAATGTTGCACCCGAGTACCAGGGGAGGAAAACTGAGACATATCTGAACAGGTCTCCCGTTCACACGGTTGATCATACTCTTGGTTCCACATGCATGTTTTAGCTGAAGGAAGAATACCTTAAACCTGGGTAGTTGAGACCCGTGGAATGGGTACCATGCAATATGACTTCAAAGGGTCTTCATTTGCTCACCGAACCTCTCCAATCCTATCACTGCTGCGTTTATGCCCCTGTACACACGCTTGATTCTCTTTTGGAGACATAGCAATCCATAGGTTTTAAGATACTTACTAGTCAGGTACATTCTTAGGCGTTTAATATGGGGTGTTGAGTCCATTTCGTTGAGCAAGGAGTAGCTCTTGTCTATTCCTTATTTGGCTTAAGGAACTTTATCTGTGCTCATTTCAATCTCTGGTTTTATGCAGCACCCCAACTCACCTTTCCCCTTAAGCAAGCATAAGTTTGTTTTCTAAATTTGAAACCCTGTTCTGTTCTGTAATTCAGTTCCTGTGTAGACAAGTTTACATTCCGTGTATTACTGATATCTTATGATGTTTCTTTTTCTGTGTGACTTATTTCAGTTAGAATCATCATACCTGAATCCACTCATTGTGCTGCTAAGGGCCTGATGACATAGATTTCATGGTGAGTGATATTGCTTTGTAAGTAAATACCACAACTTCTTTATCCATTTTTCACTTTCTGTGATGTTGTACTTGTACTGTAAACGAGGTTCTTGTAAACAGAGGCGTCCCAAACTTTGGGGTGGCTGTGTGTTTTTTATTTTAATTTCCCTAATCTATAGGACCATAAGAGGAAGTGCCCTAGGCTCTGTTGCTTTGTTTTTTAGATGTTTCAGGAAACACCATACACTTCTCCCGAGTGTCTGTTGGCAATTTACATCCCGCCCATCAGCATAACAAGGCTCCCAGTTCTCCATGGCCTGTCCTGCCTTTCTGGATTTTACACTTTTTTCAGATGGCCCTTTTGACTGGGGGGAAGTGAGACTTCATTGTAGTGCAGATTTCCTTTGCAAGCTTGCTTGGTTGGCCAAAAAGGGCGTATGCGTTTTTTCCTGAATATATTCAGGAAAAAACGCATACGCCCTTTTTGGCCAAGTGCATCATTGTGGGCGTTCTGCCTCTTTTCCTATGCTTTCAATGCAATTCCAGTCTACCTCCTGAAATCGGTTTCCTGCAATTCTGCCCCGCTTTCAAGTCCTCTTGGCAGCCTTACTTCAGTATATTTTTGGACGATAGCTGTCATTTATAACTCTGCAGGTTTGTGAATTACAGTGCCCCTGAGCTCGTTTCTTCAACTCACTTTCTTTTGAGCTGGCCGCAACACCGCCGGATGGCTTCAGGCCCTAATCAGGTTCCGGCACGGCACGCTGAGCCTTTGGTTATTTCCTCTTCCTGGTTGGAAATGAGAGTTAAATTTGCCCGTCCAGACACCTCCAGCTAGTCTCTCATTGGTTCTCCCTATTCCTGTTCATCTTCCGCAGAAATTGCAAACTGGGCCAAACAGGAGGTTAAAGGCGCTGACTCTCCAAGTGGGGAGAGTGTTAGTAAAGCGTCTGGAATGTTGCACCCGAGTACCAGGGGAGGAAAACTGAGACATATTTGAAAAAGTCTCCCGTTCACACGGTTGATCATACTCTGGGTTCCACATGCATGTTTCATCTGAAGGAAGAATACCTTAAACCTGGAGAGTTGAGACCCGTGGAATGGGTACCATGCAATATGACTTCAAAGGGTCTTCATTTGCTCACTGAACCTCTCCAATCCTATCACTGCTGCGTTTATGCCCCTGTACACACGCATGATTCTCTTTTGGAGACATAGCAATCCATAGGTTTTAAGATACTTACTAGTCAGGTACATTCTTAGGCGTTTAATATGGGGTGTTGAGTCCATTTCGTTGAGCAAGGAGTAGCTCTTGTCTATTCCATATTTGGCTTAAGGAACTTTATCTGTGCTCATTTCAATCTCTGGTTTTATGCAACTCCCCAACTCACTTTTCCCCTTAAGCAAGCATAAGTTGGTTTTCTAAATTTGAGACCCTGTTCTGTTTTGGAATTCAGTTCCTGTGTAGCCAAGTTTACATTCCGTGTATTAGTGATATCTTATGATGTTTCTTTTTCTGTGTGACCTATTTCAGTTAGAATCGTCGTATCTGAATCCACTCATTATGCTGCTACGGGCCTGATGACATAGATTTCATTGCTGAGTGATACTGCATTGTACGTAAGTACCACAAGTTCTTTATCCATTTTCCACTTTCTGTGATATTGAACTTGTACGGTAAACGAGGTTCTTGTAAACAGAGGCGTCCCAAACATTGGGGTGGCTGTGTCTTTTTGATTTTAATTTCCCTAAGCTATAGGACCATAAGTGGAAGTGCCCTAGGCTCTGTTGCTTTGTTTTTTAGATGTTTCAGGAAACACCATACACTTCTCCCTAGTGTCTGTTGGCAATTTACATCCCGCCCATCAGCATAACAAGGCTCCCAGTTCTCCATGGCCTGTCCTGCCTTTCTGGATTTTACACTTTTTTCAGATGGCCCTTTTGACCGGGGGGAAGTGAGACTTCATTGTAGTGCAGATTTCCTTTGCAAGCTTGCTTGGTTGGCCAAAAAGGGCGTATGCGTTTTTTCCTGAATATATTCAGGAAAAAACGCATACGCCCTTTTTGGCCAAGTGCATCATTGTGGACGTTCTGCCTCTTTTCCTATGCTTTCAATGCAATTCCAGTCTACCTCCTGAAATCGGTTTCCTGCAATTCTGCCCCGCTTTCAAGTCCCCTTGGCAGCCTTACTTCAGTATATTTTTGGACGATAGCTGTCATTTATAACTCTGCAGGTTTGTGAATTACAGTGCCCCTGAGCTCCTTTCTTCACCTCGCTTTCTTGTGACCTGGCCGCAACACCGCAGGATGGCTTCAGGCCCTAATCTGGTTCCGGCACGGCACGCTGAGCCTTTGGTTATTTCCTCTTCCTGGTGGGAAATGAGAGTTAAATTTGCCCGTCCAGTCACCTCCAGCTAGTCTCTCGTTGGTTCTCGCTATTCCTGTTCATCTTCCGCAGAAATTGCAAACTGGGCCAAACAGGAGGTTAAAGGGACTGACTCTCCAAGTCGGGAGAGTGTTAGTAAAGCGTCTGGAATGTTAGACCCGAGTACCATGGTACGAAAACTGAGACATATTTGAACACGTCTCCCGATCCCATGGTTGATCATACTCTAGGTTCCACATGCATGTTTTAGCTGAAAGAAGAATACCTTAAACCTGGGTAGTTGAAACCCGTGGAATGAGTACCATGCAATATGACTTCAAATGGTCTTCATTTGCTCACTGAACCTCTCCAATCCTATCACTGCTGCGTTTATGCCTCTGTACATATGCTTGATTCTCTTTCGGAGACATAGCAATCCATAGGTTTTAAGATACTTACTAGTCAGGTACATTCTTAGGCATTTAATATGCGGTGTTGAGTCCATTTCGTTGAGCAAGGAGTAGCTCTTGTCTGTTCCATATTTGGCTTAAGGAACTTTATCTGTGCTCATTTCAATCTCTGGTTTTATGCAGCACCCCAACTCACCTTTACCCTTAAGCAAGCATAAGTTGGTTTTCTAAATTTGAGACCCTGTTCTGTTCTGTAATTCAGTTCCTGTGTAGCCAAGTTTACATTCCGTGTATTACTGATATCTTATGATGTTTCTTTTTCTGTGTGACTTATTTCAGTTAGAATCATCATACCTGAATCCACTCATTGTGCTGCTAGGGGCCTGATGACATAGATTTCATTGCTGAGTGATATTGCTTTGTAAGTAAATACCACAACTTCTTTATCCATTTTTCACTTTCTGCAATGTTGAACTTGTACTGTAAACGAGGTTCTTGTAAACAGAGCCGTTCCAAACTTTTGGGTGGCTGTGTCTTTTTTATTTTAATTTCCCTAAGCTATAGGACCATAAGTGGAAGTGCCCTAGGCTCTGTTGCTTTGTTTTTTAGATGTTTCAGGAAACACCATACACTTCTCCGGAGTGTCTGTTGGCAATTTACATCCCG
The DNA here is from genome assembly GCF_949987515.2 of Delphinus delphis. Lineage (NCBI taxonomy): Eukaryota > Metazoa > Chordata > Mammalia > Artiodactyla > Delphinidae > Delphinus > Delphinus delphis. The sequence continues at coordinate 4,560,959 of NW_027192652.1, read as the reverse complement.
CCCATCAGCATAACAAGGCTCCCAGTTCTCCATGGCCTGTCCTGCCTTTCTGGATTTTACACTTTTTTCAGATGGCCCTTTTGACCGGGGGGAAGTGAGACTTCATTGTAGTGCAGATTTCCTTTGCAAGCTTGCTTGGTTGGCCAAAAAGGGCGTATGCGTTTTTTCCTGAATATATTCAGGAAAAAACACATACGCACTTTTTGGCCAAGTGCATCATTGTGGACGTTCTGCCTCTTTTCCTATGCTTTCAATGCAATTCCAGTCTACCTCCTGAAATCGGTTTCCTGCAATTCTGCCCCGCTTTCAAGTCCTCTTGGCAGCCTTACTCCAGTATATTTTTGGACGATAGCTGTCATTTATAACTCTGCAGGTTTGTGAATTACAGTGCCCCTGAGCTCCTTTCTTCAACTCGTTTTCTTTTGAGCTGGTTGAAACACCGCAGGATCGCTTCATGCCCTAATCGTGTTCCGGCACGGCACACTGAGCCTTTGGTTATTTCCTCTTCCTGGTGGGAAATGAGAGTTGAATTTGCCCGTCCAGACACCTCCAGCTAGTCTCTCATTGGTTCTCCCTATTCCTGTTCATCTTCCGCAGAAATTGCAAACTGGGCCAAACAGGAGGTTAAAGGCTCTGACACTCCAAGTGCGGAGAGTGTTAGTAAAGCGTCTGGAATGTTGCACCCGAGTACCAGGGTACGAAAACTGAGACATATTTGAACACGTCTCCCATTCACACGGTTGATCATACTCTAGGTTCCACATTCATGTTTTAGCTGAAGGAAGAATACCTTAAACCTGGAGAGTTGAGACCCGTGGAATGGGTACCATGCAATATGACTTCAAAGGGTCTTCATTTGCTCACCGAACCTCTCCAATCCTATCACTGCTGCGTTTATGCCCCTGTACACATGCTTGATTCTCTTTTGGAGACATAGCAATCCATAGGTTTTAAGATACTTACTAGTCAGGTACATTCTTAGGCGTTTAATATGGGGTGTTGAGTCCATTTCGTTGAGCAAGGAGTAGCTCTTGTCTATTCCATATTTGGCTTAAGGAACTTTATCTGTGCTCATTTCAATCTCTGGTTTTATGCAGCACCCCAACTCACCTTTCCCCTTAAGCAAGCATAAGTTTGTTTTCTAAATTTGAGACCCTGTTCTGTTCTGTAATTCAGTTCCTGTGTAGACAAGTTTACATTCCGTGTATTACTGATATCTTATGATGTTTCTTTTTCTGTGTGACTTATTTCAGTTAGAATCATCATACCTGAATCCACTCATTGTGCTGTTAGGGCCTGATGACATAGATTTCATGGTGAGTGATATTGCTTTGTAAGTAAATACCACAACTTCTTTATCCATTTTTCACTTTCTGTGATGTTGTACTTGTACTGTAAACGAGGTTCTTGTAAACAGAGCCGTTCCAAACTTTGGGGTGGCTGTGTGTTTTTTATTTTAATTTCCCTAAGCTATAGGACCATAAGTGGAAGTGCCCTAGGCTCTGTTGCTTTGTTTTTTAGATGTTTCAGGAAACACCATACACTTCTCCCGAGTGTCTGTTGGCAATTTACATCCCGCCCATCAGCATAACAAGGCTCCCAGTTCTCCATGGCCTGTCCTGCCTTTCTGGATTTTACACTTTTTTCAGATGGCCCTTTTGACTGGGGGGAAGTGAGACTTCATTGTAGTGCAGATTTCCTTTGCAAGCTTGCTTGGTTGGCCAAAAAGGGCGTATGCGTTTTTTCCTGAATATATTCAGGAAAAAACGCATACGCCCTTTTTGGCCAAGTGCATCATTGTGGGCGTTCTGCCTCTTTTCCTATGCTTTCAATGCAATTCCAGTCTACCTCCTGAAATCGGTTTCCTGCAATTCTGCCCTGCTTTCAAGTCCTCTTGGCAGCCTTACTTCAGTATATTTTTGGACGATAGCTGTCATTTATAACTCTGCAGGTTTGTGAATTACAGTGCCCCTGAGCTCCTTTCTTCAACTCGCTTTCTTGTGACCTGGCCGCAACACCGCAGGATGTCTTCAGGCCCTAATCTGGTTCCGGCACGGCACGCTGAGCCTTTTGTTATTTCCTCTTCCTGGTGGGAAATGAGCGTTAAATTTGCCCGTCCAGACACCTCTAGCTAGTCTCTCATTGGTTCTCGCTATTCCTGTTCATCTTCCGCAGAAATTGCAAACTGGGCCAAACAGGATGTTAAAGGCGCTGACCCTCCAAGTGGGGAGAGTGTTAGTAAAGCATCTGGAATGTTGCACCCGAGTACCAGGGGAGGAAAACTGAGACATATTTGAACACGTCTCCCATTCACACGGTTGATCATACTCTGGGTTCCACATGCATGTTTTAGCTGAAGGAAGAATACCTTAAACCTGGAGAGTTGAGACCCGTGTAATGAGTACCATGCAATATGACTTCAAAGGGTCTTCATTTGCTCACCGAACCTCTCCAATCCTATCACTGCTGCGTTTATGCCCCTGTACACACGCTTGATTCTCTTTCAGAGACATAGCAATCCATAGGTTTTAAGATACTTACTAGTCAGGTATATTCTTAGGCGTTTAATATGGGGTGTTGAGTCCATTTCGTTGAGCAAGGAGTAGCTCTTGTCTATTCCATATTTGGCTTAAGGAACTTTATCTGTGCTCATTTCAATCTCTGGTTTTATGCAGCACCCCAACTCACCTTTCCCCTTAAGCAAGCATTAGTTGCTTTTCTAAATTTGAGACCCTGTTCTGTTCTGTAATTCAGTTCCTGTGTAGCCAAGTTTACATTCCGTGTATTACTGATATCTTATGATGTTTCTTTTTCTGTGTGACTTATTTCAGTTAGAATCATCGTACCTGAATACACTCATTATGCTGCTACGGGCCTGATGACATAGATTTCATTGCTGAGTGATACTGCATTGTACGTAAGTACCACAAGTTCTTTATCCATTTTTCACTTTCTGTGATATTGAACTTGTACGGTAAACGAGGTTCTTGTAAACAGAGGCGTCCAAAACTTTGGGGTGGCTGTGTCTTTTTGATTTTAATTTCCCTATGCTATAGGACCATAAGTGGAAGTGCCCTAGGCTCTGTTGCTTTGTTTTTTAGATGTTTCAGGAAACACCATACATTTCTCCCGAGTGTCTGTTGGCAATTTACATCCTGCCCATCAGCATAACATGGCTCCCAGTTCTCCATGGCCTGTCCTGCCTTTCTGGATTTTACACTTTTTTCAGATGGCCCTTTTGACCGGGGGGAAGTGAGACTTCATTGTAGTGCAGATTTCCTTTGCAAGCTTGCTTGGTTGGCCAAAAAGTGCGTATGCGTTTTTTCCTCAGTATATTCAGGAAAAAACGCATACGCCCTTTTTGGCCAAGTGCATCATTGTGGACGTTCTGCCTCTTTTCTTATGCTTTCAATGCAATTCCAGTCTACCTCCTGAAATCGGTTTCCTGCAATTCTGCCCCGCTTTCAAGTCCTCTTGGCAGCCTTACTTCAGTATATTTTTGGACGATAGCTGTCATTTATAACTCTGCAGGTTTGTGAATTACAGTGCCCCTGAGCTCCTTTCTTCAACTCGCTTTCTTTTGAGCTGGCCGCAACACCGCAGGATGGCTTCAGGCCCTAATCTGGTTCCGGCACGGCACGCTGAGCCTTTGGTTATTTCCTCTTCCTGGTGGGAAATGAGAGTTAAATTTGCCCGTCCAGACACCTCCAGCTAGTCTCTCATTGGTTCTCCCTATTCCTGTTCATCTTCCGCAGAAATTGCAAACTGGGCCAAACAGGAGGTTAAAGGCGCTGACTCTCCAAGTGGGGAGAGTGTTAGTCAAGCGTCTGGAATGTTGCACCCGAGTACCAGGGTACGAAAACTGAGACATATTTGAACACGTCTCCCGTTAACACGGTTGATCATACTCTGGGTTCCACATGCATGTTTTAGCTGAAGGAAGAATACCTTAAACCTGGGTAGTTGAGACCCGTGGAATGGGTACCATGCAATATGACTTCAAAGGGTCTTCATTTGTTCACCGATCCTCTCCAATCCTATCACTGCTGAGTTTATGCCCCTGTACACAAGCTTGATTCTCTTTTGGAGACATAGCAATCCATCGGTTTTAAGATACTTACCAGTCAGATACAATCTTAGGCGTTTAATATGGGGTGTTGAGTCCATTTCGTTGAGCAAGGAGTAGCTCTTGTCTGTTCCATATTTGGCTTAAGGAACTTTATCTGTGCTCATTTCAATCTCTGGTTTTATGCAGCACCCAACTCATCTTTCCCCTTAAGCAAGCATAAGTTGGTTTTCTAAATTTGAGACCCTGTTCTGTTTTGGAATTCAGTTCCTGTGTAGCCAAGTTTACATTCCGTGTATTACTGATATCTTATGATGTTTCTTTTTCTGTGTGACTTATTTCAGTTAGAATCATCGTACCTGAATCCACTGATTATGCTGCTACGGGCCTGATGACATAGATTTCATTGCTGAGTGATAATGCATTGTACGTAAGTACCACAAGTTCTTTATCCATTTTTCACTTTCTGTGATATTGAACTTGTACGGTAAACGAGGTTCTTGTAAACAGAGGCGTCCCAAACTTTGGGGTGGCTGTGTCTTTTTGATTTTAATTTCCCTAAGCTATAGGATCATATGTGGAAGAGCCCTAGGCTCTGTTGCTTTGTTTTTTAGATGTTTCAGGAAACACCATACACTTCTCCCGAGTGTCTGTTGGCAATTTACATCCCGCCCATCAGCATAACAAGGCTCCCAGTTCTCCATGGCCTGTCCTGCCTTTCTGGATTTTACACTTTTTTCAGATGGCCCTTTTGACCGGGGGGAAGTGAGACTTCATTGTAGTGCAGATTTCCTTTGCAAGTTTGCTTGGTTGGCCAAAAAGGGCGTATGCGTTTTTTCCTGAATATATTCAGGAAAAAACGCATACGCCCTTTTTGGCCAAGTGCATCATTGTGGACGTTCTGCCTCTTTTCCTATGCTTTCAATGCAATTCCAGTCTACCTCCTGAAATCGGTTTCCTGCAATTCTGCCCCGCTTTCAAGTCCTCTTGGCAGCCTTACTTCAGTATATTTTTGGACGATAGCTGTCATTTATAACTCTGCAGGTTTGTGAATTACAGTGCCCCTGAGCTCCTTTCTTCAACTCGCTTTCTTTTGAGCTGGTGGAACACCGCAGGATCGCTTCAGGCCCTAATCGTGTTCCGGCACGGCATGCTGAGCCTTTGGTTATTTCCTCTTCCTGGTGGGAAATGAGAGTTAAATTTGCCCGTCCAGACACCTCCAGCTAGTCTCTCATTGGTTCTCCCTATTCCTGTTCATCTTCCGCAGAAATTGCAAACTGGGCCATACAGGAGGTTAAAGGCGCTGACTCTCCAAGTGGGGAGAGTGTTAGTAAAGCATCTGGAATGTTGCACCCGAGTACCAGGGTACGAAAACTGAGACATATTTGAACACGTCTCTCATTCACACGGTTGATCATACTCTGGGTTCCACATGCATGTTTTAGCTGAAGGAAGAATACCTTAAACCTGGAGAGTTGAGACCCGTGGAATGGGTACCATGCAATATGACTTCAAAGGGTCTTCATTTGCTCACCGAACCTCTCCAATCCTATCACTGCTGCGTTTATGCCCGTGTACACACGCTTGTTTCTCTTTTGGAGACATAGCAATCCATAGGTTTTAAGATACTTACTAGTCAGGTACACTCTTAGGCGTTTAATATGGGGTGTTGAGTCCATTTCGTTGAGCAAGGAGTAGCTCTTGTCTATTCCATATTTGGCTTAAGGAACTTTATCTGTGCTCATTTCAATCTCTGGTTTTATGCAGCACCCCAACTCACCTTTCCCCTTAAGCAAGCATAAGTTGCTTTTCTAAATTTGAGACCCTGTTCAGTTCTGTAATTCAGTTCCTGTGTAGCCAAGTTTACATTCCGTGTATTACTGATATCTTATGATGTTTCTTTTTCTGTGTGACTTATTTCAGTTAGAATCATCGTACCTGAATCCACTGATTATGCTGCTACGGGCCTGATGACATAGATTTCATTGCTGAGTGATACTGCATTGTACGTAAGTACCACAAGTTCTTTATCCATTTTTCACTTTCTGTGATATTGAACTTGTACGGTAAACGAGGTTCTTGTAAACAGAGGCGTCCCAAACTTTGGGGTGGCTGTGTCTTTTTGATTTTAATTTCCCTAAGCTATAGGATCATATGTGGAAGAGCCCTAGGCTCTGTTGCTTTGTTTTTTAGATGTTTCAGGAAACACCATACACTTCTCCCGAGTGTCTGTTGGCAATGTACATCCCGCCCATCAGCATAACAAGGCTCCCAGTTCTCCATGGCCTGTCCTGCCTTTCTGGATTTTACACTTTTTTCAGATGGCCCTTTTGACCGGGGGGAAGTGAGACTTCATTGTAGTGCAGATTTCCTTTGCAAGCTTGCTTGGTGGCCAAAAAGGGCGTATGCGTTTTTTCCTGAATATATTCAGGAAAAAACGCATACGCCCTTTTTGGCCAAGTGCATCATTGTGGACGTTCTGCCTCTTTTCCTATGCTTTCAATGCAATTCCAGTCTACCTCCTGAAATCGGTTTCCTGCAATTCTGCCCCGCTTTCAAGTCCTCTTGGCAGCCTTACTTCAGTATATTTTTGGACGATAGCTGTCATTTATAACTCTGCAGGTTTGTGAATTACAGTGCCCCTGAGCTCCTTTCTTCAACTCGCTTTCTTTTGAGCTGGTGGAACACCGCAGGATCGCTTCAGGCCCTAATCGTGTTCCGGCACGGCATGCTGAGCCTTTGGTTATTTCCTCTTCCTGGTGGGAAATGAGAGTTAAATTTGCCCGTCCAGACACCTCCAGCTAGTCTCTCATTGGTTCTCCCTATTCCTGTTCATCTTCCGCAGAAATTGCAAACTGGGCCATACAGGAGGTTAAAGGCGCTGACTCTCCAAGTGGGGAGAGTGTTAGTAAAGCATCTGGAATGTTGCACCCGAGTACCAGGGTACGAAAACTGAGACATATTTGAACACGTCTCCCATTCACATGGTTGATCATACTCTGGGTTCCACATGCATGTTTTAGCTGAAGGAAGAATACCTTAAACCTGGAGAGTTGAGACCCGTGGAATGGGTACCATGCAATATGACTTCAAAGGGTCTTCATTTGCTCACCGAACCTCTCCAATCCTATCACTGCTGCGTTTATGCCCCTGTACACATGCTTGATTCTCTTTTGGAGACATAGCAATCCATAGGTTTTAAGATACTTACTAGTCAGGTACATTCTTAGGCGTTTAATATGGGGTGTTGAGTCCATTTCGTTGAGCAAGGAGTAGCTCTTGTCTATTCCATATTTGGCTTAAGGAACTTTATCTGTGCTCATTTCAATCTCTGGTTTTATGCAGCACCCCAACTCACCTTTCCCCTTAAGCAAGCATAAGTTGGTTTTCTAAATTTGAGACCCTGTTCTGTTTTGGAATTCAGTTCCTGTGTAGCCAAGTTTACATTCCGTGTATTAGTGATATCTTATGATGTTTCTTTTTCTGTGTGACTTATTTCAATTAGAATCTTCGTACCTGAATCCACTCATTATGCTGCTACGGGCCTGATGACATAGATTTCATTGCTGAGTGATACTGCATTGTACGTAAGTACCACAAGTTCTTTATCCATTTTTCACTTTCTGTGATATTGAACTTGTACGGTAAATGAGGTTCTTGTAAACAGAGGCGTCCCAAACTTTGGGGTGGCTGTGTCTTTTTGATTTTAATTTCCCTAAGCTATAGGACCATAAGTGGAAGTGCCCTAGGCTCTGTTGCTTTGTTTATTAGATGTTTCAGGAAACACCATACACTTCTCCTGAGTGTCTCTGGCAATTTACATCCCGCCCATCAGCATAACAAGGCTCCCAGTTCTCCATGGCCTGTCCTGCCTTTCTGGATTTTACACTTTTTTCAGATGGCCCTTTTGACCGGGGGGAAGTGAGACTTCATTGTAGTGCAGATTTCCTTTGCAAGTTTGCTTGGTTGGCCAAAAAGGGCGTATGCGTTTTTTCCTGAATATATTCAGGAAAAAACGCATACGCCCTTTTTGGCCAAGTGCATCATTGTGGACGTTCTGCCTCTTTTCCTATGCTTTCAATGCAATTCCAGTCTACCTCCTGAAATCGGTTTCCTGCAATTCTGCCCCGCTTTCAAGTCCTCTTGGCAGCCTTACGTCAGTATATTTTTGGACGATAGCTGTCATTTATAACTCTGCAGGTTTGTGAATTACAGTGCCCCTGAGCTCCTTTCTTCAACTCGCTTTCTTTTGAGCTGGCCGCAACACCGCAGGATGGCTTCAGGCCCTAATCTGGTTCTGGCACGGCACGCTGAGCCTTTGGTTATTTCCTCTTCCTGGTGGGAAATGAGAGTTAAATTTGCCCGTCCAGACACCTCCAGCTAGTCTCTCATTGGTTCTCCCTATTCCTGTTCATCTTCCGCAGAAATTGCAAACTGGGCCAAACAGGAGGTTAAAGGCGCTGACTCTCCAAGTGGGGAGAGTGTTAGTAAAGCGTCTGGAATGTTGCACCCGAGTACCAGGGGAGGAAAACTGAGACATATCTGAACACGTCTCCCGTTCACACGGTTGATCATACTCTTGGTTCCACATGCATGTTTTAGCTGAAGGAAGAATACCTTAAACCTGGAGAGTTGAGACCCGTGGAATGGGTACCATGCAATATGACTTCAAAGGGTCTTCATTTGCTCACCGAACCTCTCCAATCCTATCACTGCTGCGTTTATGCCCCTGTACACACGCTTGATTCTCTTTTGGAGACATAGCAATCCATAGGTTTTAAGATACTTACTAGTCAGGTACATTCTTAGGCGTTTAATATGGGGTGTTGAGTCCATTTCGTTGAGCAAGGAGTAGCTCTTGTCTATTCCATATTTGGCTTAAGGAACTTTATCTGTGCTCATTTCAATCTCTGGTTTTATGCAGCACCCCAACTCACCTTTCCCCTTAAGCAAGCATAAGTTTGTTTTCTAAATTTGAGACCCTGTTCTGTTCTGTAATTCAGTTCCTGTGTAGACAAGTTTACATTCCGTGTATTACTGATATCTTATGATGTTTCTTTTTCTGTGTGACTCATTTCAGTTAGAATCATCATACCTGAATCCACTCATTGTGCTGCTAAGGGCCTGATGACATAGATTTCATGGTGAGTGATATTGCTTTGTAAGTAAATACCACAACTTCTTTATCCATTTTTCACTTTCTGTGATGTTGTACTTGTACTGTAAACGAGGTTCTTGTAAACAGAGCCGTTCCAAACTTTGGGGTGGCTGTGTCTTTTTTATTTTAATTTCCCTAAGCTATAGGACCATAAGTGGAAGTGCCCTAGGCTCTGTTGCTTTGTTTTTTATATGTTTCAGGAAACACCATACACTTCTCCCGAGTGTCTGTTGGCAATTTACATCCCGCCCATCAGCATAACAAGGCTCCCAGTTCTCCATGGCCTGTCCTGCCTTTCTGGATTTTACACTTTTTGCAGATGGTCCTTTTGACCGGGGGGAAGTGAGACTTCATTGTAGTGCAGATTTCCTTTGCAAGCTTGCTTGGTTGGCCAAAAAGGGCGTATGCGTTTTTTCCTGAATATATTCAGGAAAAAACGCATACGCCCTTTTTGGCCAAGGGCATCATTGTGGACGTTCTGCCTCTTTTCCTATGCTTTCAATGCAATTCCAGTCTACCTCCTGAAATCGGTTTCCTGCAATTCTGCCCCGCTTTCAAGTCCTCTTGGCAGCCTTACGTCAGTATATTTTTGGACGATAGCTGTCATTTATAACTCTGCAGGTTTGTGAATTACAGTGCCCCTGAGCTCCTTTCTTCAACTCGCTTTCTTTTGAGCTGGCCGCAACACCGCAGGATGGCTTCAGGCCCTAATCTGGTTCCGGCACGGCACGCTGAGCCTTTTGTTATTTCCTCTTCCTGGTGGGAAATGAGAGTTAAATTTGCCCGTCCAGACACCTCCAGCTAGTCTCTCATTGGTTCTCCATATTCCTGTTCATCTTCCACAGAAATTGCAAACTGGGCCAAACAGGAGATTAAAGGCGCTGACTCTCCAAGTGGGGAGAGTGTTAGTAAAGCGTCTGGAATGTTGCACCCGAGTACCAGGGTACGAAAACTGAGACATATTTGAACACGTCTCTCATTCACACGGTTGATCATACTCTGGGTTCCACATGCATGTTTTAGCTGAAGGAAGAATACCTTAAACCTGGAGAGTTGAGACCCGTGGAATGGGTACCATGCAATATGACTTCAAAGGGTCTTCATTTGCTCACCGAACCTCTCCAATCCTATCACTGCTGCGTTTATGCCCGTGTACACACGCTTGTTTCTCTTTTGGAGACATAGCAATCCATAGGTTTTAAGATACTTACTAGTCAGGTACACTCTTAGGCGTTTAATATGGGGTGTTGAGTCCATTTCGTTGAGCAAGGAGTAGCTCTTGTCTATTCCATATTTGGCTTAAGGAACTTTATCTGTGCTCATTTCAATCTCTGGTTTTATGCAGCACCCCAACTCACCTTTCCCCTTAAGCAAGCATAAGTTGCTTTTCTAAATTTGAGACCCTGTTCTGTTCTGTAATTCAGTTCCTGTGTAGCCAAGTTTACATTCCGTGTATTACTGATATCTTATGATGTTTCTTTTTCTGTGTGACTTATTTCAGTTAGAATCATCGTACCTGAATCCACTGATTATGCTGCTACGGGCCTGATGACATAGATTTCATTGCTGAGTGATACTGCATTGTACGTAAGTACCACAAGTTCTTTATCCATTTTTCACTTTCTGTGATATTGAACTTGTACGGTAAACGAGGTTCTTGTAAACAGAGGCGTCCCAAACTTTGGGGTGGCTGTGTCTTTTTGATTTTAATTTCCCTAAGCTATAGGATCATATGTGGAAGAGCCCTAGGCTCTGTTGCTTTGTTTTTTAGATGTTTCAGGAAACACCATACACTTCTCCCGAGTGTCTGTTGGCAATGTACATCCCGCCCATCAGCATAACAAGGCTCCCAGTTCTCCATGGCCTGTCCTGCCTTTCTGGATTTTACACTTTTTTCAGATGGCCCTTTTGACCGGGGGGAAGTGAGACTTCATTGTAGTGCAGATTTCCTTTGCAAGTTTGCTTGGTGGCCAAAAAGGGCGTATGCGTTTTTTCCTGAATATATTCAGGAAAAAACGCATACGCCCTTTTTGGCCAAGTGCATCATTGTGGACGTTCTGCCTCTTTTCCTATGCTTTCAATGCAATTCCAGTCTACCTCCTGAAATCGGTTTCCTGCAATTCTGCCCCGCTTTCAAGTCCTCTTGGCAGCCTTACTTCAGTATATTTTTGGACGATAGCTGTCATTTATAACTCTGCAGGTTTGTGAATTACAGTGCCCCTGAGCTCCTTTCTTCAACTCGCTTTCTTTTGAGCTGGTGGAACACCGCAGGATCGCTTCAGGCCCTAATCGTGTTCCGGCACGGCATGCTGAGCCTTTGGTTATTTCCTCTTCCTGGTGGGAAATGAGAGTTAAATTTGCCCGTCCAGACACCTCCAGCTAGTCTCTCATTGGTTCTCCCTATTCCTGTTCATCTTCCGCAGAAATTGCAAACTGGGCCATACAGGAGGTTAAAGGCGCTGACTCTCCAAGTGGGGAGAGTGTTAGTAAAGCATCTGGAATGTTGCACCCGAGTACCAGGGTACGAAAACTGAGACATATTTGAACACGTCTCCCATTCACATGGTTGATCATACTCTGGGTTCCACATGCATGTTTTAGCTGAAGGAAGAATACCTTAAACCTGGAGAGTTGAGACCCGTGGAATGGGTACCATGCAATATGACTTCAAAGGGTCTTCATTTGCTCACCGAACCTCTCCAATCCTATCACTGCTGCGTTTATGCCCCTGTACACATGCTTGATTCTCTTTTGGAGACATAGCAATCCATAGGTTTTAAGATACTTACTAGTCAGGTACATTCTTAGGCGTTTAATATGGGGTGTTGAGTCCATTTCGTTGAGCAAGGAGTAGCTCTTGTCTATTCCATATTTGGCTTAAGGAACTTTATCTGTGCTCATTTCAATCTCTGGTTTTATGCAGCACCCCAACTCACCTTTCCCCTTAAGCAAGCATAAGTTGGTTTTCTAAATTTGAGACCCTGTTCTGTTTTGGAATTCAGTTCCTGTGTAGCCAAGTTTACATTCCGTGTATTAGTGATATCTTATGATGTTTCTTTTTCTGTGTGACTTATTTCAATTAGAATCATCGTACCTGAATCCACTCATTATGCTGCTACGGGCCTGATGACATAGATTTCATTGCTGAGTGATACTGCATTGTACGTAAGTACCACAAGTTCTTTATCCATTTTTCACTTTCTGTGATATTGAACTTGTACGGTAAATGAGGTTCTTGTAAACAGAGGCGTCCCAAACTTTGGGGTGGCTGTGTCTTTTTGATTTTAATTTCCCTAAGCTATAGGACCATAAGTGGAAGTGCCCTAGGCTCTGTTGCTTTGTTTATTAGATGTTTCAGGAAACACCATACACTTCTCCTGAGTGTCTCTGGCAATTTACATCCCGCCCATCAGCATAACAAGGCTCCCAGTTCTCCATGGCCTGTCCTGCCTTTCTGGATTTTACACTTTTTTCAGATGGCCCTTTTGACCGGGGGGAAGTGAGACTTCATTGTAGTGCAGATTTCCTTTGCAAGTTTGCTTGGTTGGCCAAAAAGGGCGTATGCGTTTTTTCCTGAATATATTCAGGAAAAAACGCATACGCCCTTTTTGGCCAAGTGCATCATTGTGGACGTTCTGCCTCTTTTCCTATGCTTTCAATGCAATTCCAGTCTACCTCCTGAAATCGGTTTCCTGCAATTCTGCCCGACTTTCAAGTACTCTTGGCAGCCTTACTTCAGTATATTTTTGGACGATAGCTGTCATTTATAACTCTGCAGGTTTGTGAATTACAGTGCCCCTGAGCTCCTTTCTTCAACTCGCTTTCTTTTGAGCTGGCCGCAACACCGCAGGATGGCTTCAGGCCCTAATCTGGTTCCGGCACGGCACGCTGAGCCTTTGGTTATTTCCTCTTCCTGGTGGGAAATGAGAGTTAAATTTGCCCGTCCAGACACCTCCAGCTAGTCTCTCATTGGTTCTCCCTATTCCTGTTCATCTTCCGCAGAAATTGCAAACTGGGCCAAACAGGAGGTTAAAGGCGCTGACTCTCCAAGTGGGGAGAGTGTTAGTAAAGCGTCTGGAATGTTGCACCCGAGTACCAGGGGAGGAAAACTGAGACATATCTGAACACGTCTCCCGTTCACACGGTTGATCATACTCTTGGTTCCACATGCATGTTTTAGCTGAAGGAAGAATACCTTAAACCTGGAGAGTTGAGACCCGTGGAATGGGTACCATGCAATATGACTTCAAAGGGTCTTCATTTGCTCACCGAACCTCTCCAATCCTATCACTGCTGCGTTTATGCCCCTGTACACACGCTTGATTCTCTTTTGGAGACATAGCAATCCATAGGTTTTAAGATACTTACTAGTCAGGTACATTCTTAGGCGTTTAATATGGGGTGTTGAGTCCATTTCGTTGAGCAAGGAGTAGCTCTTGTCTATTCCATATTTGGCTTAAGGAACTTTATCTGTGCTCATTTCAATCTCTGGTTTTATGCAGCACCCCAACTCACCTTTCCCCTTAAGCAAGCATAAGTTTGTTTTCTAAATTTGAGACCCTGTTCTGTTCTGTAATTCAGTTCCTGTGTAGACAAGTTTACATTCCGTGTATTACTGATATCTTATGATGTTTCTTTTTCTGTGTGACTTATTTCAGTTAGAATCATCATACCTGAATCCACTCATTGTGCTGCTAAGGGCCTGATGACATAGATTTCATGGTGAGTGATATTGCTTTGTAAGTAAATACCACAACTTCTTTATCCATTTTTCACTTTCTGTGATGTTGTACTTGTACTGTAAACGAGGTTCTTGTAAACAGAGCCGTTCCAAACTTTGGGGTGGCTGTGTCTTTTTTATTTTAATTTCCCTAAGCTATAGGACCATAAGTGGAAGTGCCCTAGGCTCTGTTGCTTTGTTTTTTAGATGTTTCAGGAAACACCATACACTTCTCCCCAGTGTCTGTTGGCAATTTACATCCCGCCCATCAGCATAACAAGGCTCCCAGTTCTCCATGGCCTGTCCTGCCTTTCTGGATTTTACACTTTTTGCAGATGGTCCTTTTGACCGGGGGGAAGTGAGACTTCATTGTAGTGCAGATTTCCTTTGCAAGCTTGCTTGGTTGGCCAAAAAGGGCGTATGCGTTTTTTCCTGAATATATTCAGGAAAAAACGCATACGCCCTTTTTGGCCAAGGGCATCATTGTGGACGTTCTGCCTCTTTTCCTATGCTTTCAATGCAATTCCAGTCTACCTCCTGAAATCGGTTTCCTGCAATTCTGCCCCGCTTTCAAGTCCTCTTGGCAGCCTTACTTCAGTATATTTTTGGACGATAGCTGTCATTTATAACTCTGCAGGTTTGTGAATTACAGTGCCCCTGAGCTCCTTTCTTCAAGTCGCTTTCTTGTGAGCTGGCCGCAACACCGCAGGATGGCTTCAGGCCCTAATCTGGTTCCGGCACGGCACGCTGAGCCTTTGGTTATTTCCTCTTCCTGGTGGGAAATGAGCGTTAAATTTGCCCGTCCAGACACCTCTAGCTAGTCTCTCATTGGTTCTCGCTATTCCTGTTCATCTTCCGCAGAAATTGCAAACTGGGCCAAACAGGATGTTAAAGGCGCTGACCCTCCAAGTGGGGAGAGTGTTAGTAAAGCATCTGGAATGTTGCACCCGAGTACCAGGGGAGGAAAACTGAGACATATTTGAACACGTCTCCCGTTCACACGGTTGATCATACTCTGGGTTCCACATGCATGTTTTAGCTGAAGGAAGAATACCTTAAACCTGGAGAGTTGAGACCCGTGTAATGAGTACCATGCAATATGACTTCAAAGGGTCTTCATTTGCTCACCGAACCTCTCCAATCCTATCACTGCTGCGTTTATGCCCCTGTACACACGCTTGATTCTCTTTTGGAGACATAGCAATCCATAGGTTTTAAGATACTTACTAGTCAGGTACATTCTTAGGCGTTTAATATGGGGTGTTGAGTCCATTTCGTTGAGCAAGGAGTAGCTCTTGTCTATTCCATATTTGGCTTAAGGAACTTTATCTGTGCTCATTTCAATCTCTGGTTTTATGCAGCACCCCAACTCACCTTTCCCCTTAAGCAAGCATAAGTTGCTTTTCTAAATTTGAGACCCTGTTCTGTTCTGTAATTCAGTTCCTGTGTAGCCAAGTTTACATTCCGTGTATTACTGATATCTTATGATGTTTCTTTTTCTGTGTGACTTATTTCAGTTAGAATCATCGTACCTGAATCCACTCATTATGCTGCTACGGGCCTGATGACATAGATTTCATTGCTGAGTGATACTGCATTGTACGTAAGTACCACAAGTTCTTTATCCATTTTTCACTTTCTGTGATATTGAACTTCTATGGTAAACGAGGTTCTTGTAAACAGAGGCGTCCCAAACTTTGGGGTGGCTGTGTCTTTTTGATTTTAATTTCCCTATGCTATAGGACCATAAGTGGAAGTGCCCTAGACTCTGTTGCTTTGTTTTTTCGATGTTTCAGGAAGCACCATACACTTCTCCCGAGTGTCTGTTGGCAATTTACATCCCGCACATCAGCATAACAAGGCTCCCAGTTCTCCATGGCCTGTCCTGCCTTTCTGGATTTTACACTTTTTTCAGATGGCCCTTTTGACCGGGGGGAAGTGAGACTTCATTGTAGTGCAGATTTCCTTTGCAAGCTTGCTTGGTTGGCCAAAAAGGGCGTATGCGTTTTTTCCTGAATATATTCAGGAAAAAACGCATACGCCCTTTTTGGCCAAGTGCATCATTGTGGACGTTCTGCCTCTTTTCCTATGCTTTCAATGCAATTCCAGTCTACCTCCTGAAATCGGTTTCCTGCAATTCTGCCCCGCTTTCAAGTCCTCTTGGCAGCCTTACGTCAGTATATTTTTGGACGATAGCTGTCATTTATAACTCTGCAGGTTTGTGAATTACAGTGCCCCTGAGCTCCTTTCTTCAACTCGCTTTCTTTTGAGCTGGCCGCAACACCGCAGGATGGCTTCAGGCCCTAATCTGGTTCCGGCACGGCACGCTGAGCCTTTTGTTATTTCCTCTTCCTGGTGGGAAATGAGAGTTAAATTTGCCCGTCCAGACACCTCCAGCTAGTCTCTCATTGGTTCTCCCTATTCCTGTTCATCTTCCGCAGAAATTGCAAACTGGGCCAAACAGGAGGTTAAAGGCGCTGACTCTCCAAGTGGGGAGAGTGTTAGTAAAGCGTCTGGAATGTTGCACCCGAGTACCAGGGGAGGAAAACTGAGACATATCTGAACACGTCTCCCGTTCACACGGTTGATCATACTCTTGGTTCCACATGCATGTTTTAGCTGAAGGAAGAATACTTTAAACCTGGAGAGTTGAGACCCGTGGAATGGGTACCATGCAATATGACTTCAAAGGGTCTTCATTTGCTCACCGAACCTCTCCAATCCTATCACTGCTGCGTTTATGCCCCTGTACACACGCTTGATTCTCTTTTGCAGACATAGCAATCCATAGGTTTTAAGATACTTACTAGTCAGGTACATTCTTAGGCGTTTAATATGGGGTGTTGAGTCCATTTCGTTGAGCAAGGAGTAGCTCTTGTCTATTCCATATTTGGCTTAAGGAACTTTATCTGTGCTCATTTCAATCTCTGGTTTTATGCAGCACCCCAACTCACCTTTCCCCTTAAGCAAGCATAAGTTTGTTTTCTAAATTTGAGACCCTGTTCTGTTCTGTAATTCAGTTCCTGTGTAGACAAGTTTACATTCCGTGTATTACTGATATCTTATGATGTTTCTTTTTCTGTGTGACTTATTTCAGTTAGAATCATCATACCTGAATCCACTCATTGTGCTGCTAAGGGCCTGATGACATAGATTTCATGGTGAGTGATATTGCTTTGTAAGTAAATACCACAACTTCTTTATCCATTTTTCACTTTCTGTGATGTTGTACTTGTACTGTAAACGAGGTTCTTGTAAACAGAGCCGTTCCAAACTTTGGGGTGGCTGTGTCTTTTTTATTTTAATTTCCCTAAGCTATAGGACCATAAGTGGAAGTGCCCTAGGCTCTGTTGCTTTGTTTTTTAGATGTTTCAGGAAACACCATACACTTCTCCCCAGTGTCTGTTGGCAATTTACATCCCGCCCATCAGCATAACAAGGCTCCCAGTTCTCCATGGCCTGTCCTGCCTTTCTGGATTTTACACTTTTTGCAGATGGTCCTTTTGACCGGGGGGAAGTGAGACTTCATTGTAGTGCAGATTTCCTTTGCAAGCTTGCTTGGTTGGCCAAAAAGGGCGTATGCGTTTTTTCCTGAATATATTCAGGAAAAAACGCATACGCCCTTTTTGGCCAAGGGCATCATTGTGGACGTTCTGCCTCTTTTCCTATGCTTTCAATGCAATTCCAGTCTACCTCCTGAAATCGGTTTCCTGCAATTCTGCCCCGCTTTCAAGTCCTCTTGGCAGCCTTACTTCAGTATATTTTTGGACGATAGCTGTCATTTATAACTCTGCAGGTTTGTGAATTACAGTGCCCCTGAGCTCCTTTCTTCAAGTCGCTTTCTTGTGAGCTGGCCGCAACACCGCAGGATGGCTTCAGGCCCTAATCTGGTTCCGGCACGGCACGCTGAGCCTTTGGTTATTTCCTCTTCCTGGTGGGAAATGAGCGTTAAATTTGCCCGTCCAGACACCTCTAGCTAGTCTCTCATTGGTTCTCGCTATTCCTGTTCATCTTCCGCAGAAATTGCAAACTGGGCCAAACAGGATGTTAAAGGCGCTGACCCTCCAAGTGGGGAGAGTGTTAGTAAAGCATCTGGAATGTTGCACCCGAGTACCAGGGGAGGAAAACTGAGACATATTTGAACACGTCTCCCGTTCACACGGTTGATCATACTCTGGGTTCCACATGCATGTTTTAGCTGAAGGAAGAATACCTTAAACCTGGAGAGTTGAGACCCGTGTAATGAGTACCATGCAATATGACTTCAAAGGGTCTTCATTTGCTCACCGAACCTCTCCAATCCTATCACTGCTGCGTTTATGCCCCTGTACACACGCTTGATTCTCTTTTGGAGACATAGCAATCCATAGGTTTTAAGATACTTACTAGTCAGGTACATTCTTAGGCGTTTAATATGGGGTGTTGAGTCCATTTCGTTGAGCAAGGAGTAGCTCTTGTCTATTCCATATTTGGCTTAAGGAACTTTATCTGTGCTCATTTCAATCTCTGGTTTTATGCAGCACCCCAACTCACCTTTCCCCTTAAGCAAGCATAAGTTGCTTTTCTAAATTTGAGACCCTGTTCTGTTCTGTAATTCAGTTCCTGTGTAGCCAAGTTTACATTCCGTGTATTACTGATATCTTATGATGTTTCTTTTTCTGTGTGACTTATTTCAGTTAGAATCATCGTACCTGAATCCACTCATTATGCTGCTACGGGCCTGATGACATAGATTTCATTGCTGAGTGATACTGCATTGTACGTAAGTACCACAAGTTCTTTATCCATTTTTCACTTTCTGTGATATTGAACTTGTACGGTAAACGAGGTTCTTGTAAACAGAGGCGTCCCAAACTTTGGGGTGGCTGTGTCTTTTTGATTTTAATTTCCCTATGCTATAGGACCATAAGTGGAAGTGCCCTAGACTCTGTTGCTTTGTTTTTTCGATGTTTCAGGAAGCACCATACACTTCTCCCGAGTGTCTGTTGGCAATTTACATCCCGCCCATCAGCATAACAAGGCTCCCAGTTCTCCATGGCCTGTCCTGCCTTTCTGGATTTTACACTTTTTTCAGATGGCCCTTTTGACCGGGGGGAAGTGAGACTTCATTGTAGTGCAGATTTCCTTTGCAAGCTTGCTTGGTTGGCCAAAACGGGCGTATGCGTTTTTTCCTGAATATATTCAGGAAAAAACGCATACGCCCTTTTTGGCCAAGTGCATCATTGTGGACGTTCTGCCTCTTTTCCTATGCTTTCAATGCAATTCCAGTCTACCTCCTGAAATCGGTTCCTGCAATTCTGCCCCGCTTTCAAGTCCTCTTGGCAGCCTTACTTCAGTATATTTTTGGACGATAGCTGTCATTTATAACTCTGCAGGTTTGTGAATTACAGTGCCCCTGAGCTCCTTTCTTCAACTCGCTTTCTTGTGAGCTGGCCGTAACACCGCAGGATGGCTTCAGGCCCTAATCTGGTTCCGGCATGGCACGCTGAGCCTTTGGTTATTTCCTCTTCCTGGTGGGAAATGAGAGTTAAATTTGCCCGTCCAGACACCTCCAGCTAGTCTCTCATTGGTTCTCCCTATTCCTGTTCATCTTCCACAGAAATTGCAAACTGGGCCAAACAGGAGGTTAAAGGCGCTGACTCTCCAAGTGGGGAGAGTGTTAGTAAAGCGTCTGGATGTTGCACCCGAGTAGCAGGGGAGGAAAACTGAGACATATTTGAACACGTCACCGATTCACACGGTTGATCATACTGTGGGTTCCACATGCATGTTTTAGCTGAAGGAAGAATACCTTAAACCTGGAGAGTTGAGACCCGTGGAATGGGTACCATGCAATATGACTTCAAAGGGTATTCATTTGCTCACCGAACCTCTACAATCCTGTCACTGCTGCGTTTATGCCCCTGTACACACGCTTGATTCTCTTTTGGAGACATAGCAATCCATAGGTTTTAAGATACTTACTAGTCAGGTACATTCTTAGGCGTTTAATATGCGGTGTTGAGTCCATTTCGTTGAGCAAGGAGTAGCTCTTGTCTATTCCATATTTGGCTTAAGGAACTTTATCTGTGCTCATTTCAATCTCTGGTTTTATGCAGCACCCCAACTCACCTTTCCCCTTAAGCAAGCATAAGTTGGTTTTCTAAATTTGAGACCCTGTTCTGTTTTGGAATTCAGTTCCTGTGTAGCCAAGTTTACATTCCGTGTATTAGTGATATCTTATGATGTTTCTTTTTCTGTGTGACGTATTTCAGTTAGAATCATCGTACCTGAATCCACTCATTATGCTGCTACGGGCCTGATGACATAGATTTCATTGCTGAGTGATACTGCATTGTACGTAAGTACCACAAGTTCTTTATCCATTTTTCACTTTCTGTGATATTGAACTTGTACGGTAAACGAGGTTCTTGTAAACAGAGGCGTTCCAAACTTTGGGGTGGCTGTGTCTTTTTTATTTTAATTTCCCTAAGCTATAGGACCATAAGTGGAAGTGCCCTAGGCTCTGTTGCTTTGTTTTTTAGATGTTTCAGGAAACACCATACACTTCTCCCCAGTGTCTGTTGGCAATTTACATCCCGCCCATCAGCATAACAAGGCTCCCAGTTCTCCATGGCCTGTCCTGCCTTTCTGGATTTTACACTTTTTTCAGATGGCCCTTTTGACTGGGGGGAAGTGAGACTTCATTGTAGTGCAGATTTCCTTTGCAAGCTTGCTTGGTTGGCCAAAAAGGGCGTATGCGTTTTTTCCTGAATATATTCAGGAAAAAACGCATACGCCCGTTTTGGCCAAGTGCATCATTGTGGGCGTTCTGCCTCTTTTCCTATGCTTTCAATGCAATTCCAGTCTACCTCCTGAAATCGGTTTCCTGCAATTCTGCCCCGCTTTCAAGTCCTCTTGGCAGCCTTACTTCAGTGTATTTTTGGACGATAGCTGTCATTTATAACTCTGCAGGTTTGTGAATTACAGTGCCCCTGAGCTCCTTTCTTCAACTCGCTTTCTTTTGAGCTGGCCGCAACACCGCAGGATGGCTTCAGGCCCTAATCTGGTTCCGGCACGGCACGCTGAGCCTTTTGTTATTTCCTCTTCCTGGTGGGAAATGAGAGTTAAATTTGCCCGTCCAGACACCTCCAGCTAGTCTCTCATTGGTTCTCCCTATTCCTGTTCATCTTCCGCAGAAATTGCAAACTGGGCCAAACAGGAGGTTAAAGGCGCTGACTCTCCAAGTGGGGAGAGTGTTAGTAAAGCGTCTGGAATGTTGCACCCGAGTACCAGGGGAGGAAAACTGAGACATATCTGAACACGTCTCCCGTTCACACGGTTGATCATACTCTTGGTTCCACATGCATGTTTTAGCTGAAGGAAGAATACCTTAAACCTGGAGAGTTGAGACCCGTAGAATGGGTACCATGCAATATGACTTCAAAGGGTCTTCATTTGCTCACCGAACCTCTCCAATCCTATCACTGCTGCGTTTATGCCCCTGTACACACGCTTGATTCTCTTTTGGAGACATAGCAATCCATAGGTTTTAAGATACTTACTAGTCAGGTACATTCTTAGGCATTTAATATGGGTTGTTGAGTCCATTTCGTTGAGCAAGGAGTAGCTCTTGTCTATTCCATATTTGGCTTAAGGAACTTTATCTGTGCTCATTTCAATCTCTGGTTTTATGCAGCACCCCAACTCACCTTTCCCCTTAAGCAAGCATAAGTTTGTTTTCTAAATTTGAGACCCTGTTCTGTTCTGTAATTCAGTTCCTGTGTAGACAAGTTTACATTCCGTGTATTACTGATATCTTATGATGTTTCTTTTTCTGTGTGACTTATTTCAGTTAGAATCATCATACCTGAATCCACTCATTGTGCTGCTAAGGGCCTGATGACATAGATTTCATGGTGAGTGATATTGCTTTGTAAGTAAATACCACAACTTCTTTATCCATTTTTCACTTTCTGTGATGTTGTACTTGTATTGTAAACGAGGTTCTTGTAAACAGAGCCGTTCCAAACTTTGGGGTGGCTGTGTCTTTTTTATTTTAATTTCCCTAAGCTATAGGACCATAAGTGGAAGTGCCCTAGGCTCTGTTGCTTTGTTTTTTACATGTTTCAGGAAACACCATACACTTCTCCCCAGTGTCTGTTGGCAATTTACATCCCGCCCATCAGCATAACAAGGCTCCCAGTTCTCCATGGCCTGTCCTGCCTTTCTGGATTTTACACTTTTTGCAGATGGTCCTTTTGACCTGGGGGAAGTGAGACTTCATTGTAGTGCAGATTTCCTTTGCAAGCTTGCTTGGTTGGCCAAAAAGGGCGTATGCGTTTTTTCCTGAATATATTCAGGAAAAAACGCATACGCCCTTTTTGGCCAAGGGCATCATTGTGGACGTTCTGCCTCTTTTCCTATGCTTTCAATGCAATTCCAGTCTACCTCCTGAAATCGGTTTCCTGCAATTCTGCCCCGCTTTCAAGTCCTCTTGGCAGCCTTACTTCAGTATATTTTTGGACGATAGCTGTCATTTATAACTCTGCAGGTTTGTGAATTACAGTGCCCCTGAGCTCCTTTCTTCAAGTCGCTTTCTTGTGAGCTGGCTGCAACACCGCAGGATGGCTTCAGGCCCTAATCTGGTTCCGGCACGGCACGCTGAGCCTTTGGTTATTTCCTCTTCCTGGTGGGAAATGAGCGTTAAATTTGCCCGTCCAGACACCTCTAGCTAGTCTCTCATTGGTTCTCGCTATTCCTGTTCATCTTCCGCAGAAATTGCAAACTGGGCCAAACAGGATGTTAAAGGCGCTGACCCTCCAAGTGGGGAGAGTGTTAGTAAAGCATCTGGAATGTTGCACCCGAGTACTAGGGGAGGAAAACTGAGACATATTTGAACACGTCTCCCGTTCACACGGTTGATCATACTCTGGGTTCCACATGCATGTTTTAGCTGAAGGAAGAATACCTTAAACCTGGAGAGTTGAGACCCGTGTAATGAGTACCATGTAATATGACTTCAAAGGGTCTTCATTTGCTCACCGAACCTCTCCAATCCTATCACTGCTGCGTTTATGCCCCTTTACACACGCTTGGTTCTCTTTTGGAGACATAGCAATCCATAGGTTTTAAGATACTTACTAGTCAGGTATATTCTTAGGCGTTTAATATGGAGTGTTGAGTCCATTTCGTTGAGCAAAGAGTAGCTCTTGTCTATTCCATATTTGGCTTAAGGAACTTTATCTGTGCTCATTTCAATCTCTGGTTTTATGCAGCACCCCAACTCACCTTTCCCCTTAAGCAAGCATAAGTTGCTTTTCTAAATTTGAGACCCTGTTCTGTTCTGTAATTCAGTTCCTGTGTAGCCAAGTTTACATTCCGTGTATTACTGATATCTTATGATGTTTCTTTTTCTGTGTGACTTATTTCAGTTAGAATCATCGTACCTGAATCCACTCATTATGCTGCTACGGGCCTGATGACATAGATTTCATTGCTGAGTGATACTGCATTGTACGTAATACCACAAGTTCTTTATCCATTTTTCACTTTCTGTGATATTGAACTTGTACGGTAAACGAGGTTCTTGTAAACAGAGGCGTCCCAAACATTTGGGTGGCTGTGTCTTTTTGATTTTAATTTCCCTATGCTATAGGACCATAAGTGGAAGTGCCCTAGGCTCTGTTGCTTTGTTTTTTAGATGTTTCAGGAAACACCATACATTTCTCCCGAGTGTCTGTTGGCAATTTACATCCTGCCCATCAGCATAACATGGCTCCCAGTTCTCCATGGCCTGTCCTGCCTTTCTGGATTTTACACTTTTTTCAGATGGCCCTTTTGACCGGGGGGAAGTGAGACTTCATTGTAGTGCAGATTTCCTTTGCAAGCTTGCTTGGTTGGCCAAAAAGTGCGTATGCGTTTTTTCCTCAGTATATTCAGGAAAAAACGCATACGCCCTTTTTGGCCAAGTGCATCATTGTGGACGTTCTGCCTCTTTTCTTATGCTTTCAATGCAATTCCAGTCTACCTCCTGAAATCGGTTTCCTGCAATTCTGCCCCGCTTTCAAGTCCTCTTGGCAGCCTTACTTCAGTATAATTTTGGACGATAGCTGTCATTTATAACTCTGCAGGTTTGTGAATTACAGTGCCCCTGAGCTCCTTTCTTCAACTCGCTTTCTTTTGAGCTGGCCGCAACACCGCAGGATGGCTTCAGGCCATAATCTGGTTCCGGCACGGCACGCTGAGCCTTTTGTTATTTCCTCTTCCTGGTGGGAAATGAGAGTTAAATTTGCCCGTCCAGACACCTCCAGCTAGTCTCTCATTGGTTCTCCCTATTCCTGTTCATCTTCCGCAGAAATTGCAAACTGGGCCAAACAGGAGGTTAAAGGCGCTGACTCTCCAAGTGGGGAGAGTGTTAGTAAAGCGTCTGGAATGTTGCACCCGAGTACCAGGGGAGGAAAACTGAGACATATCTGAACACGTCTCCCGTTCACACGGTTGATCATACTCTTGGTTCCACATGCATGTTTTAGCTGAAGGAAGAATACCTTAAACCTGGAGAGTTGAGACCCGTGGAATGGGTACCATGCAATATGACTTCAAAGGGTCTTCATTTGCTCACCGAACCTCTCCAATCCTATCACTGCTGCGTTTATGCCCCTGTACACACGCTTGATTCTCTTTTGGAGACATAGCAATCCATAGGTTTTAAGATATTTACTAGTCAGGTACATTCTTAGGCGTTTAATATGGGGTGTTGAGTCCATTTCGTTGAGCAAGGAGTAGCTCTTGTCTATTCCATATTTGGCTTAAGGAACTTTATCTGTGCTCATTTCAATCTCTGGTTTTATGCAGCACCCCAACTCACCTTTCCCCTTAAGCAAGCATAAGTTTGTTTTCTAAATTTGAGACCCTGTTCTGTTCTGTAATTCAGTTCCTGTGTAGACAAGTTTACATTCCATGTATTACTGATATCTTATGATGTTTCTTTTTCTGTGTGACTTATTTCAGTTAGAATCATCATACCTGAATCCACTCATTGTGCTGCTAAGGGCCTGATGACATAGATTTCATGGTGAGTGATATTGCTTTGTAAGTAAATACCACAACTTCTTTATCCATTTTTCACTTTCTGTGATGTTGTACTTGTACTGTAAACGAGGTTCTTGTAAACAGAGCCATTCCAAACTTTGGGGTGGCTGTGTCTTTTTTATTTTAATTTCCCTAAGCTATAGGACCATAAGTGGAAGTGCCCTAGGCTCTGTTGCTTTGTTTTTTACATGTTTCAGGAAACACCATACACTTCTCCGGAGTGTCTGTTGGCAATTTACATCCCGCCCATCAGCATAACAAGGCTCCCAGTTCTCCATGGCCTGTCCTGCCTTTCTGGATTTTACACTTTTATCAGATGGCCCTTTTGACCGGGGGGAAGTGAGACTTCATTGTAGTGCAGATTTCCTTTGCAAGCTTGCTTGGTTGGCCAAAAAGGGCGTATGCGTTTTTTCCTGAATATATTCAGGAAAAAACGCATACGCCCTTTTTGGCCAAGGGCATCATTGTGGACGTTCTGCCTCTTTTCCTATGCTTTCAATGCAATTCCAGTCTACCTCCTGAAATCAGTTTCCTGCAATTCTGCCCCGCTTTCAAGTCCTCTTGGCAGCCTTACTTCAGTCTATTTTTGGACGATACCTGTCATTTTTAACTCTGCAGGTTTGTGAATTACAGTGCCCCTGAGCTCCTTTCTTCAACTCGCTTTTTTGTGACCTGGCCGCAACACCACAGGATAGCTTCAGGCCCTAATCTGGTTCCGGCACAGCACGCTGAGCCTTTGGTTAATTCCTCTTCCTGGTTGGAAATGAGAGTTAAATTTGCCCGTCCAGACACCTCCAGCTAGTCTCTCATTGGTTCTCCCTATTCCTGTTCATCTTCTGCAGAAATTGCAAACTGGGCCAAACAGAAGGTTAAAGGGACTGACTCTCCAAGTCAGGAGAGTGTTAGTAAAGCGTCTGGAATGTTGCACCCGAGTACCAGGGTACGAAAACTGAGACATATTTGAACACGTCTCCCGGTCACATGGTTGATCATACTCTAGGTTCCACATGCATGTTTTAGCTGAAGGAAGAATACCTTAAACCTGGAGAGTTGAAACCCGTGGAATGGGTACCATGCAATATGACTTCAAAGGGTCTTCATTTGCTCACCGAACCTCTCCAATCCTATCACTGCTGCGTTTATGCCCCTGTACACATGCTTGATTCTGTTTCGGAGACATAGCAATCCATAGGTTTTAAGATACTTACTAGTCAGGTACATTCTTAGGCGTTTAGTATGCGGTGTTGAGTCCATTTCGTTGAGCAAAGAGTAGCTCTTGTCTATTCCATATTTGGCTTAAGGAACTTTATCTGTGCTCATTTCCATCTCTGGTTTTATGCAGCACCCCAACTCACCTTTTCCCTTAAGCAAGAATAAGTTGGTTTTCTAAATTTGAGACCCTGTTCTGTTCTGTAATTCAGTTCTTGTGTAGACAAGTTTACATTCCGTGTATTACTGATATCTTATGATGTTTCTTTTTCTGTGTGACTTATTTCAGTTAGAATCATCATACCTGAATCCACTCATTGTGCTGCTAAGGGCCTGATGATATAGATTTCATGGTGAGTGATATTGCTTTGTAAGTAAATACCACAACTTCTTTATCCATTTTTCACTTTCTGCGATGTTGAACTTGTACTGGAAACGAGGTTCTTGTAAACAGAGCTGTTCCAAACTTTGGGGTGGCTGTGTCTTTTTGATTTTAATTTCCCTAAGCTATAGGACCATAAGTGGAAGTGCCCTAGGCTCTGTTGCTTTGTTTTTTAGATAATTCAGGAAACACCATACACTTCTCCCGAGTGTCTGTTGGCAATTTACATCCCGCCCATCAGCATAACAAGGCTCCCAGTTCTCCATGGCCTGTCCTGCCTTTCTGGATTTTACACTTTTTTCAGATGGCCCTTTTGACCGGGGGGAAGTGAGACTTCATTGTAGTGCAGATTTCCTTTGCAAGCTTGCTTGGTTGGCCAAAAAGGGCGTATGCGTTTTTTCCTGAATATATTCAGGAAAAAACGCATACGCCCTTTTTGGCCAAGTGCATCATTGTGGACGTTCTGCCTCTTTTCCTATGCTTTCAATGCAATTGCAGTCTACCTCCTGAAATCGGTTTCCTGCAATTCTGTCCCGCTTTCAAGTCCTCTTGGCAGCCTTACTTCAG
Organism: Delphinus delphis; assembly: GCF_949987515.2. Lineage (NCBI taxonomy): Eukaryota > Metazoa > Chordata > Mammalia > Artiodactyla > Delphinidae > Delphinus > Delphinus delphis. The sequence continues at coordinate 4,533,784 of NW_027192652.1, read as the reverse complement.
TATATTTTTGGACGATAGCTGTCATTTATAACTCTGCAGGTTTGTGAATTACAGTGCCCCTGAGCTCCTTTCTTCAACTCGCTTTCTTTTGAGCTGGGCGCAACACCGCAGGATGGCTTCAGGCCCTAATCTGGTTCCGGCACGGCATGCTGAGCCTTTGGTTATTTCCTCTTCCTGGTGGGAAATGAGAGTTAAATTTGCCCTTCCAGACACCTCCAGCTAGTCTCTCATTGGTTCTCCCTATTCCTGTTCATCTTCCGCAGAAATTGCAAACTGGGCCAAACAGGAGGTTAAAGGCGCTGACTCTCCAAGTGGGGAGAGTGTTAGTAAAGCGTCTGGAATGTTGCACCCGAGTACCAGGGTACGAAAACTGAGACATATTTGAATACGTCTCCCAATCACATGGTTGATCATACTCTAGGTTCCACATGCATGTTTTAGCTGAAGGAAGAATACCTTAAACCTGGAGAGTTGAGACCCGTGGAAGGGGTACCATGCAATATGACTTCAAAGGGTCTTCATTTGCTCACCGAACCTCTCCAATCCTATCACTGCTGCGTTTATGCCCCTGTACACACGCTTGATTCTCTTTTGGAGACATAGCAATCCATAGGTTTTAAGATACTTACTAGTCAGGTACATTCTTAGGCGTTTAATATGGGGTGTTGAGTCCATTTCGTTGAGCAAGGAGTAGCTCTTGTCTATACCATATTTGGCTTAAGGAACTTTATCTGTGCTCATTTCAATCTCTGGTTTTATGCAGCACCCCAACTCACCTTTCCCCTTAAGCAAGCATAAGTTGGTTTTCTAAATTTGAGACCCTCTTCTGTTCTGTAATTCAGTTCCTGTGTAGCCAAGTTTACATTCCGTATATTACTGATATCTAATGATGTTTCTTTTTTCTGTGTGACTTATTTCAGTTAGAATCATCATACCTGAATCCACTCATTGTGCTGCTAATGGCCTGATGACATAGATTTCATTCCTGAGTGATACTGCATTGTAAGTAAATACCACAACTTCTTTATCCATTTTTCACTTTCTGCAATGTTGAACTTGTACTGTAAACGAGGTTCTTGTAAACAGAGCCGTTCCAAACTTTGGGGTGGCTGTGTCTTTTTGATTTTAATTTCCCTAAGCTATAGGACCATAAGTGGAAGTGCCCTAGGTTCTGTTGCTTTGTTTTTTAGATGTTTCAGGAAACACCATACACTTCTCCCGAGTGTCTGTTGGCAATTTACATCCCGCCCATCAGCATAACAAGGCTCCTAGTTCTCCATGGCCTGTCCTGCCTTTCTGGATTTTACACTTTTTTCAGATGGCCCTTTTGACCGGGGGGAAGTGAGACTTCATTGTAGTGCAGATTTCCTTTGCAAGCTTGCTTGGTTGGCCAAAAAGGACGTATGCGTTTTTTCCTGAATATATTCAGGAAAAAACGCATACGCCCTTTTTGGCCAAGTGCATCATTGTGGACGTTCTGCCTCTTTTCCTATGCTTTCAATGCAATTCCAGTCTACCTCCTGAAATCGGTTTCCTGCAATTCTGCCCCGCTTTCAAGTCCTCTTGGCAGCCTTACTTCAGTATATTTTTGGACGATAGCTGTCATTTATAACTCTGCAGGTTTGTGAATTACAGTGCCCCTGAGCTCCTTTCTTCAACTCGCTTTCTTTTGAGCTGGCCGCAACACCGCAGGATGGCTTCAGGCCCTAATTTGTTTCCGGCACGGCACGCTGAGCCTTTGGTTATTTCCTCTTCCTGGTGGGAAATGAGAGTTAAATTTGCCCGTCCAGACACCTCCAGCTAGTCTCTCATTGGTTCTCGCTATTCCTGTTCATCTTCCGCAGAAATTGCAAACTGGGCCAAACAGGAGGTTAAAGGCGCTGACTCTCCAAGTGGTGAGAGTGTTAGTAAAGCGTCTGGAATGTTGCACCCGAGTACCAGGGGAGGAAAACTGAGACATATTTGAACACGTCTCCCGATCACATGGTTGATCATACTCTGGGTTCCACATGCATGTTTTAGCTGAAGGAAGAATACCTTAAACCTGGGTAGTTGAAATGCATGGAATGGGTACCATGCAATATGACTTCAAAGGGTCTTCATTTGCTCACCGAACCTCTCCAATCCTATCACTGCTGCGTTTATGCCCCTGTATACACGCTTGATTCTCTTTTGGAGACATAGCAATCCATAGGTTTTAAGATACTTACAAGTCAGGTACATTCTTAGGCGTTTAATATGGGGTGTTGAGTCCATTTCGTTGAGCAAGGAGTAGCTCTTGTCTATTCCATATTTGGCTTAAGGAACTTTATCTGTGCTCATTTCAATCTCTGGTTTTATGCAGCACCCCAACTCACCTTTCCCCTTAAGCAAGCATAAGTTGGTTTTCTAAGTTTGAGACCCTGTTCTGTTCTGTAATTCAGTTCCTGTGTAGCCAAGTTTACATTCTGTGTATTAGTGATATCTTATGATGTTTCTTTTTCTGTGTGACTTATTTCAGTTAGAATCATCGTAACTGAATCCACTCATTATGCTGCTACGGACCTGATGACATAGATTTCATTGCTGAGTGATACTGCATTGTACGTAAGTACCACACGATCTTTATCCATTTTTCACTTTCTGTGATATTGAACTTGTACGGTAAACGAGGTTCTTGTAAACAGAGGCGTCCCAAACTTTGGGGTGACTGTGTCTTTTTGATTTTAATTTCAATAAGCTATAGGACCATAAGTGGAAGTGCCCTAGGCTCTGTTGCTTTGTTTTTTAGATGTTTCAGGAAACACCATACACTTCTCCCGAGTGTCTGTCGGCAATTTACATCCCGCCCATCAGCATAACAAGGTTCCCAGTTCTCCATGGCCTGTCCTGCCTTTCTGGATTTTACACTTTTTTCACATGTCCCTTTCGACCGGGGGGAAGTGAGACTTCATTGTACTGCAGATTTCCTTTGCAAGCTTGCTTGGTTGGCCAAAAAGGGCGTATGCGTTTTTTCCTGAATATATTCAGGAAAAAACACATACGCCCTTTTTGGCCAAGTGCATCATTGTGGACGTTCTGCCTCTTTTCCTATGCTTTCAATGCAATTCCAGTCTACCTCCTGAAATCGGTTTCCTGCAATTCTGCCCCGCTTTCAAGTCCTCTTGGCAGCCTTACTTCAGTATATTTTTGGACGATAGCTGTCATTTATAACTCTGCAGGTTTGTGAATTACAGTGCCCCTGAGCTCCTTTATTCAACTCGCTTTCTTTTGAGCTGGCCGCAACACCGCAGGATGGCTTCAGGCCCTAATCTTGTTCCGGCACGGCACGCTGAGCCTTTGGTTAATTCCTCTTCCTGGTGGGAAATGAGAGTTAAATTTGCCCGTCCAGACACCCGAAGCTAGTCTCTCATTGGTTCTCCCTATTCCTGTTCATCTTCCGCAGAAATTGCAAACTGGGCCAAACAGGAGGTTAAAGGCGCTGACTCTCCAAGTGGGGAGAGTGTTAGTAAAGCGTCTGGAATGTTGCACCCGAGTACCAGGGTACGAAAACTGAGACATATTTGAATACGTCTCCCAATCACATGGTTGATCATACTCTAGGTTCCACATGCATGTTTTAGCTGAAGGAAGAATACCTTAAACCTGGAGAGTTGAGACCCGTGGAATGGGTACCATGCAATATGACTTCAAAGGGTCTTCATTTGCTCACCGAACCTCTCCAATCCTATCACTGCTGCGTTTATGCCCCTGTACACACGCTTGATTCTCTTTTTGAGACATAGCAATCCATAGGTTTTAAGATACTTACTAGTCAGGTACATTCTTAGGCGTTTTATATGGGGTGTTGAGTCCATTTCGTTGAGCAAGGAGTAGCTCTTGTCTATTCCATATTTGGCTTAAGGAACTTTATCTGTGCTCATTTCAATCTCTGGTTTTATGCAGCACCCCAACTCACCTTTCCCCTTAAGCAAGCATAAGTTGGTTTTCTCAGTATGAGACCCTGTTCTGTTTTGGAATTCACTTCCTGTGTAACCAAGTTTACATTCCGTGTATTAGTGATATCTTATGATGTTTCTTTTTCTGTGTGACTTATTTCAGTTAGAATCATCGTACCTGAATCCACTCATTATGCTGCTACGGGCCTGATGACATAGATTTCATTGCTGAGTGATACTGCATTGTACGTATGTAACACAAGTATTTTATCCATTTTTCACTTTCTGTGATATTGAACTTCTATGGTAAACGAGGTTCTTGTAAACAGAGGCATCCCAAACATTGGGGTGGCTGTGTCTTTTTGATTTTAATTTCCCTAAGCTATAGGACCATAAGTGGAAGTGCCCTAGGGTCTGTTACTTTGTTTTTTAGATGTTTCAGGAAACACCATACCCTTCTCCCCAGTGTCTGTTGGCAATTTACATCCCGCCCATCAGCATAACAAGGCTCCCAGTTCTCCATGGCCTGTCCTGCCTTTCTGGATTTTACACTTTTTTCAGATGGCCCTGTTGACCGAGGGGAAGTGAGACTTCATTGTAGTGCAGATTTCCTTTGCAAGTTTGCTTGGTTGGCCAAAAAGGGCGTATGCGTTTTTTCCTGAATATATTCAGGAAAAAACGCATACCCACTTTTTGGCCAAGTGCATCATTGTGGATGTTCTGCCTCTTTTCCTATGCTTTCAATGCAATTCCAGTCTACCTCTTGAAATCGGTTTCCTGCAATTCTGCCCCGCTTTCAAGTCCTCTTGGCAGCCTTACTTCAGTATATTTTTGGACGATAGCTGTCATTTATAACTCTGCAGGTTTGTGAATTACAGTGCCCCTGAGCTCCTTTCTTCAACTCGCTTTCTTTTGAGCTGCCCGCAACACCGCAGGATGGCTTCAGGCCCTAATCTGGTTACGGCACGGCACACTGAGCCTTTGTTATTTCCTCTTCCTGGTGGGAAATGAGAGTTAAGTTTGCCCGTCCAGACACCTACAGCTAGTCTCTCATTGGTTCTCACTATTCCTGTTCATCTTCCGCAGAAATTGCAAACTGGGCCAAACAGGAGGTTAAATGTGCTGACTCTCCAAGTGGGGAGAGTGTTAGTAAAGCGTCTGGAATGTTGCACCCGAGTACCAGGAGATGAAAACTGAGACATATTTGAACACGTCTCCCGTTTACATGGTTGATCATACTCTAGGTTCCACATGCATGTTTTAGCTGAAGGAAGAATACCTTACACCTGGGTAGTTGAAACCCGTGGAATGGGTACCATGCAATATGATTCAAAGGGACTTCATTTGCTCACCGAACCTCTCCAATCCTATCACTGCTGCGTTTATGCCCCTGTACACACGCTTGATTCTCTTTCGGAGACATAGCAATCCATAGGTTTTAAGATACTTACTAGTCAGGTACATTCTTAGGCGTTTAATATGCGGTGTTGAGTCCATTTCGTTGAGCAAGGAGTAGCTCTTGTCTATTCCATATTTGTCTTAAGGAACTTTATCTGTGCTCATTTCGATCTCTGGTTTTATGCAGCACCCCAACTTACCTTTACCCTTAAGCAAGCATAAGTTGGTTTTCTAAATTTGAGACCATGTTCTGTTCTGTAATTCAGTTCCTGTGTAGCCAAGTTTACATTCCGTGTATTACTGATATCTTATGATGTTTCTTTTTCTGTGTGACTTATTTCAGTTAGAATCATCGTACCTGAATCCACTCATTATGCTGCTACGGGCCTGATGACATAGATTTCATTGCTGAGTGATACTGCATTGTACGTAAGTACCACAAGTTCTTTATCCATTTTTCACTTTCTCCGATGTTGCACTTGTACTGTAAACGAGGTTCTTGTAAACAGAGGCGTCCGAAACATTGGGGTGGCTGTGTCTTTTTGATTTTAATTTCCCTAACCTATAGGACCATAAGTGGAAGAGCCCTAGGCTCTGTTGCTTTGTTTTTTAGATGTTTCAGGAAACACCATACACTTCTCCCCAGTGTCTGTTGGCAATTTACATCCCGCCCATCAGCATAACAAGGCTCCCAGTTCTCCATGGCCTGTCCTGCCTTTCTGGATTTTACACTTTTTTCAGATGGCCCTTTTGACCGGGGGGAAGTGAGACTTCATTGTAGTTCAGATTTCCTCTGCAAGCTTGCCTGGTTGGCCAAAAAGGGCGTATGCGTTTTTTCCTGAATATATTCAGGAAAAAACGCATACGCCCTTTTTGGCCAAGTGCGTCATTGTGGACGTTCTGCCTCTTTTCCTATGCTTTCAATGCAATTCCAGTCTACCTCCTGAAATCGGTTTCCTGCAATTCTGCCCCACTTTCAAGTCCCCTTGGCAGCCTTACTTCAGTATATTTCTGGACGATAGCTGTCATTTATAACTCTGCAGGTTTGTGAATTACAGTGCCCCTGAGCTCCTTTCTTCAACTCGCTTTCTTGTGAGCTGGCCGCAACACCGCAGGATGGCTTCAGGCCCTAATCTGTTTCCGGAACGGCACGCTGAGCCTTTGGTTAATTCCTCTTCCTGGTGGGAAATGAGAGTTAAATTTGACCGTCCAGACACCTCCAGCTAGTCTCTCATTGGTTCTCGCTATTCCTGTTCATCTTCCGCAGAAATTGCAAACTGGGCCAAACAGGAGGTTAAAGGCGCTGACTCTCCAAGTCGGGAGAGTGTTAGTAAAGTGTCTGGAATGTTGCACCCGAGTACCAGGGGAGGAGAACTGAGACATATTTGAACACGTCTCCCGTTCACACGGTTGATCATACTCTGGGTTCCACATGCATGTTTTAGCTGAAGGAAGAATACCTTAAACCTGGAGAGTTGAGACCTGTGTAATGGGTACCATGCAATATGACTTCAAAGGGTCTTCATTTGCTCACCGAACCTCTCCAATCCTATCACTGCTGCATTTATGCCCCTGTACACATGCTTGATTTTCTTTTGGAGACATAGCAATCCATAGGTTTTAAGACACTTACTAGTCAGGTACATTCTTAGGCGTTTAATATGCGGTGTTGTGTCCATTTCGTTGAGCAAGGAGTAGCTCTTGTCTATTCCATATTTGGCTTAAGGAACTTTATCTGTGCTCATTTCAATCTCTGGTTTTATGCAGCACCCCAACTCACCTTTACCCTTAAGCAAGCGTAAGTTGATTTTCTAAATTTGAGACCCTGTTCTGTTCTGTAATTCAGTTCCTGTGTAGCCAAGTTTACATTCCGTGTATTACTGATATCTTATGATGTTTCTTTTTCTGTGTGACTTATTTCAGTTAGAATCATCATACCTGAATCCACTCATTGTGCTGCTAAGGGCCTGATGACATAGATTTCATTGCTGAGTGATATTGCTTTGTAAGTAAATACCACAACTTCTTTATCCATTTTTCACTTTCTGCGATGTTGAACTTGTACTGTAAACGAGGTTCTTGTAAACAGAGGCGTCCCAAACTTTGGGGTGGCTGTGTCTTTTTGATTTTAATTTCCCTAAGCTATAGGACCATAAGTGGAAGTGCCCTAGGCTCTGTTGCTTTGTTTTTTAGATGTTTCAGGAAACACCATACACTTCTCCCGAGTGTCTGTTGGCAATTTACATCCCGCCCATCAGCATAACAAGGCTCCCAGTTCTCCATGGCCTGTCCTGCCTTTCTGGATTTTACACTTTTTTCAGATGGCCCTTTTTACCGGGGGGAAGTGAGACTTCATTGTAGTGCAGATTTCCTTTGTAAGCTTGCTTGGTTGGCCAAAAAGGGCGTATGCGTTTTTTCCTGAATATATTCAGGAAAAAACGCATACGCCCTTTTTGGCCAAATGCATCATTGTGGACATTCTGCCTCTTTTCCTATGCTTTCAATGCAATTCCAGTCTACCTCCTGAAATCGGTTTCCTGCAATTCTGCCCTGCTTTCAAGTCCTCTTGGCAGCCTTACTTCAGTATATTTTTGGACGATAGCTGTCATTTATAACACTGCAGGTTTGTGAATTACAGTGCCCCTGAGCTCCTTTCTTCAACTCGCTTTCTTGTGAGCTGGCCGCAACACCGCAGGATGGCTTCAGGCCCTAATCTGTTTCCGGAACGGCACGCTGAGCCTTTGGTTAATTCCTCTTCCTGGTGGGAAATGAGAGTTAAATTTGCCCGTCCATTCACCTCCAGCTAGTCTCTCATTGGTTCTCGCTATTCCTGTTCATCTTCCGCAGAAATTGCAAACTGGGCCAAACAGAAGGTTAAAGGGACTGACTCTCCAAGTCGGGAGAGTGTTAGTAAAGTGTCTGGAATGTTGCACCCGAGTACCAGGGGAGGAGAACTGAGACATATTTGAACACGTCTCCCGTTCACACGGTTGATCATACTCTGGGTTCCACATGCATGTTTTAGCTGAAGGAAGAATACCTTAAACCTGGAGAGTTGAGACCTGTGTAATGGGTACCATGCAATATGACTTCAAAGGGTCTTCATTTGCTCACCGAACCTCTCCAATCCTATCACTGCTGCATTTATGCCCCTGTACACATGCTTGATTCTCTTTTGGAGACATAGCAATCCATAGGTTTTAAGACACTTACTAGTCAGGTACATTCTTAGGCGTTTAATATGCGGTGTTGTGTCCATTTCGTTGAGCAAGGAGTAGCTCTTGTCTATTCCATATTTGTCTTAAGGAACTTTATCTGTGCTCATTTCGATCTCTGGTTTTATGCAGCACCCCAACTTACCTTTACCCTTAAGCAAGCATAAGTTGGTTTTCTAAATTTGAGACCATGTTCTGTTCTGTAATTCAGTTCCTGTGTAGCCAAGTTTACATTCCGTGTATTACTGATATCTTATGATTTTTCTTTTTCTGTGTGACTTATTTCAGTTAGAATCATCGTACCTGAATCCACTCATTATGCTGCTACGGGCCTGATGACATAGATTTCATTGCTGAGTGATACTGCATTGTACGTAAGTACCACAAGTTCTTTATCCATTTTTCACTTTCTGCGATGTTGAACTTGTACTGTAAACGAGGTTCTTGTAAACAGAGGCGTCCGAAACATTGGGGTGGCTGTGTCTTTTTGATTTTAATTTCCCTAAGCTATAGGACCATAAGTGGAAGAGCCCTAGGCTCTGTTGCTTTGTTTTTTAGATGTTTCAGGAAACACCATACACTTCTCCCGAGTGTCTGTTGGCAATTTACATCCCGCCCATCAGCATAACAAGGCTCCCAGTTCTCCATGGCCTGTCCTGCCTGTCTGGATTTTACACTTTTTTCAGATGGCCCTTTTGACCGGGGGGAAGTGAGACTTCATTGTAGTTCAGATTTCCTCTGCAAGCTTGCCTGGTTGGCCAAAAAGGGCGTATGCGTTTTTTCCTGAATATATTCAGGAAAAAACGCATACGCCCTTTTTGGCCAAGTGCGTCATTGTGGACGTTCTGCCTCTTTTCCTATGCTTTCAATGCAATTCCAGTCTACCTCCTGAAATCGGTTTCCTGCAATTCTGCCCCACTTTCAAGTCCCCTTGGCAGCCTTACTTCAGTATATTTCTGGACGATAGCTGTCATTTATAACTCTGCAGGTTTGTGAATTACAGTGCCCCTGAGCTCCTTTCTTCAACTCGCTTTCTTGTGAGCTGGCCGCAACACCGCAGGATGGCTTCAGGCCCTAATCTGTTTCCGGAACGGCACGCTGAGCCTTTGGTTAATTCCTCTTCCTGGTGGGAAATGAGAGTTAAATTTGACCGTCCAGACACCTCCAGCTAGTCTCTCATTGGTTCTCGCTATTCCTGTTCATCTTCCGCAGAAATTGCAAACTGGGCCAAACAGGAGGTTAAAGGCGCTGACTCTCCAAGTCGGGAGAGTGTTAGTAAAGTGTCTGGAATGTTGCACCCGAGTACCAGGGGAGGAGAACTGAGACATATTTGAACACGTCTCCCGTTCACACGGTTGATCATACTCTGGGTTCCACATGCATGTTTTAGCTGAAGGAAGAATACCTTAAACCTGGAGAGTTGAGACCTGTGTAATGGGTACCATGCAATATGACTTCAAAGGGTCTTCATTTGCTCACCGAACCTCTCCAATCCTATCACTGCTGCATTTATGCCCCTGTACACATGCTTGATTTTCTTTTGGAGACATAGCAATCCATAGGTTTTAAGACACTTACTAGTCAGGTACATTCTTAGGCGTTTAATATGCGGTGTTGTGTCCATTTCGTTGAGCAAGGAGTAGCTCTTGTCTATTCCATATTTGGCTTAAGGAACTTTATCTGTGCTCATTTCAATCTCTGGTTTTATGCAGCACCCCAACTCACCTTTACCCTTAAGCAAGCGTAAGTTGATTTTCTAAATTTGAGACCCTGTTCTGTTCTGTAATTCAGTTCCTGTGTAGCCAAGTTTACATTCCGTGTATTACTGATATCTTATGATGTTTCTTTTTCTGTGTGACTTATTTCAGTTAGAATCATCATACCTGAATCCACTCATTGTGCTGCTAAGGGCCTGATGACATAGATTTCATTGCTGAGTGATATTGCTTTGTAAGTAAATACCACAACTTCTTTATCCATTTTTCACTTTCTGCGATGTTGAACTTGTACTGTAAACGAGGTTCTTGTAAACAGAGGCGTCCCAAACTTTGGGGTGGCTGTGTCTTTTTGATTTTAATTTCCCTAAGCTATAGGACCATAAGTGGAAGTGCCCTAGGCTCTGTTGCTTTGTTTTTTAGATGTTTCAGGAAACACCATACACTTCTCCCGAGTGTCTGTTGGCAATTTACATCCCGCCCATCAGCATAACAAGGCTCCCAGTTCTCCATGGCCTGTCCTGCCTTTCTGGATTTTACACTTTTTTCAGATGGCCCTTTTTACCGGGGGGAAGTGAGACTTCATTGTAGTGCAGATTTCCTTTGTAAGCTTGCTTGGTTGGCCAAAAAGGGCGTATGCGTTTTTTCCTGAATATATTCAGGAAAAAACGCATACGCCCTTTTTGGCCAAATGCATCATTGTGGACGTTCTGCCTCTTTTCCTATGCTTTCAATGCAATTCCAGTCTACCTCCTGAAATCGGTTTCCTGCAATTCTGCCCTGCTTTCAAGTCCTCTTGGCAGCCTTACTTCAGTATATTTTTGGACGATAGCTGTCATTTATAACACTGCAGGTTTGTGAATTACAGTGCCCCTGAGCTCCTTTCTTCAACTCGCTTTCTTGTGAGCTGGCCGCAACACCGCAGGATGGCTTCAGGCCCTAATCTGTTTCCGGAACGGCACGCTGAGCCTTTGGTTAATTCCTCTTCCTGGTGGGAAATGAGAGTTAAATTTGCCCGTCCAGACACCTCCAGCTAGTCTCTCATTGGTTCTCGCTATTCCTGTTCATCTTCCGCAGAAATTGCAAACTGGGCCAAACAGGAGGTTAAAGGGACTGACTCTCCAAGTCGGGAGAGTGTTAGTAAAGTGTCTGGAATGTTGCACCCGAGTACCAGGGGAGGAGAACTGAGACATATTTGAACACGTCTCCCGTTCACACGGTTGATCATACTCTGGGTTCCACATGCATGTTTTAGCTGAAGGAAGAATACCTTAAACCTGGAGAGTTGAGACCTGTGTAATGGGTACCATGCAATATGACTTCAAAGGGTCTTCATTTGCTCACCGAACCTCTCCAATCCTATCACTGCTGCATTTATGCCCCTGTACACATGCTTGATTCTCTTTTGGAGACATAGCAATCCATAGGTTTTAAGACACTTACTAGTCAGGTACATTCTTAGGCGTTTAATATGCGGTGTTGTGTCCATTTCGTTGAGCAAGGAGTAGCTCTTGTCTATTCCATATTTGTCTTAAGGAACTTTATCTGTGCTCATTTCGATCTCTGGTTTTATGCAGCACCCCAACTTACCTTTACCCTTAAGCAAGCATAAGTTGGTTTTCTAAATTTGAGACCATGTTCTGTTCTGTAATTCAGTTCCTGTGTAGCCAAGTTTACATTCCGTGTATTACTGATATCTTATGATTTTTCTTTTTCTGTGTGACTTATTTCAGTTAGAATCATCGTACCTGAATCCACTCATTATGCTGCTACGGGCCTGATGACATAGATTTCATTGCTGAGTGATACTGCATTGTACGTAAGTACCACAAGTTCTTTATCCATTTTTCACTTTCTGCGATGTTGAACTTGTACTGTAAACGAGGTTCTTGTAAACAGAGGCGTCCGAAACATTGGGGTGGCTGTGTCTTTTTGATTTTAATTTCCCTAAGCTATAGGACCATAAGTGGAAGAGCCCTAGGCTCTGTTGCTTTGTTTTTTAGATGTTTCAGGAAACACCATACACTTCTCCCGAGTGTCTGTTGGCAATTTACATCCCGCCCATCAGCATAACAAGGCTCCCAGTTCTCCATGGCCTGTCCTGCCTGTCTGGATTTTACACTTTTTTCAGATGGCCCTTTTGACCGGGGGGAAGTGAGACTTCATTGTAGTTCAGATTTCCTCTGCAAGCTTGCCTGGTTGGCCAAAAAGGGCGTATGCGTTTTTTCCTGAATATATTCAGGAAAAAACGCATACGCCCTTTTTGGCCAAGTGCGTCATTGTGGACGTTCTGCCTCTTTTCCTATGCTTTCAATGCAATTCCAGTCTACCTCCTGAAATCGGTTTTCTGCAATTCTGCCCCACTTTCAAGTCCCCTTGGCAGCCTTACTTCAGTATATTTCTGGACGATAGCTGTCATTTATAACTCTGCAGGTTTGTGAATTACAGTGCCCCTGAGCTCCTTTCTTCAACTCGCTTTCTTGTGAGCTGGCCGCAACACCGCAGGATGGCTTCAGGCCCTAATCTGTTTCCGGAACGGCACGCTGAGCCTTTGGTTAATTCCTCTTCCTGGTGGGAAATGATAGTTAAATTTGACCGTCCAGACACCTCCAGCTAGTCTCTCATTGGTTCTCGCTATTCCTGTTCATCTTCCGCAGAAATTGCAAACTGGGCCAAACAGGAGGTTAAAGGGACTGACTCTCCAAGTCGGGAGAGTGTTAGTAAAGTGTCTGGAATGTTGCAACCGAGTACCAGGGGAGGAGAACTGAGACATATTTGAACACGTCTCCCGTTCACACGGTTGATCATACTCTGGGTTCCACATGCATGTTTTAGCTGAAGGAAGAATACCTTAAACCTGGAGAGTTGAGACCTGTGTAATGGGTACCATGCAATATGACTTCAAAGGGTCTTCATTTGCTCACCGAACCTCTCCAATCCTATCACTGCTGCATTTATGCCCCTGTACACATGCTTGATTTTCTTTTGGAGACATAGCAATCCATAGGTTTTAAGACACTTACTAGTCAGGTACATTCTTAGGCGTTTAATATGCGGTGTTGTGTCCATTTCGTTGAGCAAGGAGTAGCTCTTGTCTATTCCATATTTGGCTTAAGGAACTTTATCTGTGCTCATTTCAATCTCTGGTTTTATGCAGCACCCCAACTCACCTTTACCCTTAAGCAAGCGTAAGTTGATTTTCTAAATTTGAGACCCTGTTCTGTTCTGTAATTCAGTTCCTGTGTAGCCAAGTTTACATTCCGTGTATTACTGATATCTTATGATGTTTCTTTTTCTGTCTGACTTATTTCAGTTAGAATCATCATACCTGAATCCACTCATTGTGCTGCTAAGGGCCTGATGACATAGATTTCATTGCTGAGTGATATTGCTTTGTAAGTAAATACCACAACTTCTTTATCCATTTTTCACTTTCTGCGATGTTGAACTTGTACTGTAAACGAGGTTCTTGTAAACAGAGGCGTCCCAAACTTTGGGGTGGCTGTGTCTTTTTGATTTTAATTTCCCTAAGCTATAGGACCATAAGTGGAAGAGCCCTAGGCTCTGTTGCTTTGTTTTTTAGATGTTTCAGGAAACACCATACACTTCTCCCGAGTGTCTGTTGGCAATTTACATCCCGCCCATCAGCATAACAAGGCTCCCAGTTCTCCATGGCCTGTCCTGCCTTTCTGGATTTTACACTTTTTTCAGATGGCCCTTTTGACCGGGGGGAAGTGAGACTTCATTGTAGTGCAGATTTCCTTTGTAAGCTTGCTTGGTTGGCCAAAAAGGGCGTATGCGTTTTTTCCTGAATATATTCAGGAAAAAACGCATACGCCCTTTTTGGCCAAATGCATCATTGTGGACGTTCTGCCTCTTTTCCTATGCTTTCAATGCAATTCCAGTCTACCTCCTGAAATCGGTTTCCTGCAATTCTGCCCTGCTTTCAAGTCCTCTTGGCAGCCTTACTTCAGTATATTTTTGGACGATAGCTGTCATTTATAACACTGCAGGTTTGTGAATTACAGTGCCCCTGAGCTCCTTTCTTCAACTCGCTTTCTTGTGAGCTGGCCGCAACACCGCAGGATGGCTTCAGGCCCTAATCTGTTTCCGGAACGGCACGCTGAGCCTTTGGTTAATTCCTCTTCCTGGTGGGAAATGAGAGTTAAATTTGCCCGTCCAGACACCTCCAGCTAGTCTCTCATTGGTTCTCGCTATTCCTGTTCATCTTCCGCAGAAATTGCAAACTGGGCCAAACAGGAGGTTAAAGGGACTGACTCTCCAAGTCGGGAGAGTGTTAGTAAAGTGTCTGGAATGTTGCACCCGAGTACCAGGGGAGGAGAACTGAGACATATTTGAACACGTCTCCCGTTCACACGGTTGATCATACTCTGGGTTCCACATGCATGTTTTAGCTGAAGGAAGAATACCTTAAACCTGGAGAGTTGAGACCTGTGTAATGGGTACCATGCAATATGACTTCAAAGGGTCTTCATTTGCTCACCGAACCTCTCCAATCCTATCACTGCTGCATTTATGCCACTGTACACATGCTTGATTCTCTTTTGGAGACATAGCAATCCATAGGTTTTAAGACACTTACTAGTCAGGTACATTCTTAGGCGTTTAATATGGGGTGTTGTGTCCATTTCATTGAGCAAGGAGTAGCTCTTGTCTATTCCATATTTGGCTTAAGGAACTTTATCTGTGCTCATTTCAATCTCTGGTTTTATGCAGCACCCCAACTCACCTTTACCCTTAAGCAAGCGTAAGTTGGTTTTCTAAATTTGAGACCCTGTTCTGTTCTGTAATTCAGTTCCTGTGTAGCCAAGTTTACATTCCGTGTATTACTGATATCTTATGATGTTTCTTTTTCTGTGTGACTTATTTCAGTTAGAATCATCATACCTGAATCCACTCATTGTGCTGCTAAGGGCCTGATGACATAGATTTCATTGCTGAGTGATATTGCTTTGTAAGTAAATACCACAACTTCTTTATCCATTTTTCACTTTCTGCGATGTTGAACTTGTACTGTAAACGAGGTTCTTGTAAACAGAGGCGTCCCAAACTTTGGGGTGGCTGTGTCTTTTTGATTTTAATTTCCCTAAGCTATAGGACCATAAGTGGAAGTGCCCTAGGCTCTGTTGCTTTGTTTTTTAGATGTTTCAGGAAACACCATACACTTCTCCCGAGTGTCTGTTGGCAATTTACATCCCGCCCATCAGCATAACAAGGCTCCCAGTTCTCCATGGCCTGTCCTGCCTTTCTGGATTTTACACTTTTTTCAGATGGCCCTGTTGACCGAGGGGAAGTGAGACTTCATTGTAGTGCAGATCTCCTTTGCAAGCTTACTTGGTTGGCCAAAAAGTGCGTATGCATTTTTTCCTGAATATATTCAGGAAAAAACGCATACGCCCTTTTTGGCCAAGTGCATCATTGTGGACGTTCTGCCTCTTCTCCTATGCTTTCAATGCAATTCCAGTCTACCTCTTGAAATCGGTTTCCTGCAATTCTGCCCCGCTTTCAAGTCCTCTTGGCAGCCTTACTTCAGTATATTTTTGGACGATAGCTGTCATTTATAACTCTGCAGGTTTGTGAATTACAGTGCCCCTGAGCTCCTTTCTTCAACTCGCTTTCTTTTGAGCTGGCCGCAACACCGCAGGATGGCTTCAGGCCCTAATCTGGTTCCAGCCCGGCACGCTGAGCCTTTGGTTATTTCCCCTTCCTGGTGGGAAATGAGAGTTAAATTTGCCCGTCCAGACACGTCCAGCTAGTCTCTAATTGGTTCTCGCTATTCCTGTTCATCTTCCGCAGAAAATGCAAACTGGGCCAAACAGGAGGTTAAAGGCGCTGACACTCCAAGTGGAGAGAGTGTTAGTAAAGCGTCTGGAATGTTGCACCCGAGTACCAGGGGAGGAAAACTGAGACATATTTGAACACGTCTCAAGTTCACACGGTTGATCATACTCTGGGTTCCACAGGCATGTTTTAGCTGAAGGAAGAATACCTTAAACCTGGGTAGTTGAAACCCGTGGAATGGGTACCATGCAATATGACTTCAAAGGGTCTTCATTTGCTCACCGAACCTCTCCAATCCTATCACTGCTGCATTTATGCCCCTGTACACACGCTTGATTCTCTTTTTGAGACATAGCAATCCATAGGTTTTAAGATACTTACTAGTCAGGTACATTCTTAGGCGTTTAATATGGGGTGTTGAGTCCATTTCGTTGAGCAAGGAGTAGCTCTTGTCTATTCCATATTTGGCTTAAGGAACTTTATCTGTGCTCATTTCAATCTCTGGTTTTATGCAGCACCCCAACTCACCTTTCCCCTTAAGCAAGCATAAGTTGGTTTTCTCAGTTTGAGACCCTGTTCTGTTTTGGAATTCAGTTCCTGTGTAGCCAAGTTTACATTCCGTGTATTAGTGATATCTTATGATGTTTCTTTTTCTGTGTGACTTATTTCAGTTAGAATCATCGTACCTGAATCCACTCATTATGCTGCTACGGGCCTGATGACATAGATTTCATTGCTGAGTGATACTGCATGGTACGTATGTAACACAAGTATTTTATCCATTTTTCACTTTCTGTGATATTGAACTTGTACGGTAAACGAGGTTCTTGTAAACAGAGGCGTCCCAAACTTTGGGGTGGCTGTGTCTTTTTGATTTTAATTTCCCTAAGCTATAGGACCATATGTGGAAGAGCCCTAGGCTCTGTTGCTTTGTTTTTTGGATGTTTCAGGAAACACCATACACTTCTCCCGAGTGTCTGTTGGCAATTTACATCCCGCCCATCAGCATAACAAGGCTCCCAGTTCTCCATGGCCTGTCCTGCCTTTCTGGATTTTACACTTTTTTCAGATGGCCCTTTTGACTGGGGGGAAGTGAGACTTCATTGTAGTGCAGATTTCCTTTGCAAGCTTGCTTGGTTGGCCAAAAAGGGCGTATGCGTTTTTTCCTGAATATATTCAGGAAAAAACGCATATGCCCTTTTTGGCCAAGTGCATCATTGTGGACGTTCTGCCTCTTTTCCTATGCTTTCAATGCAATTCCAGTCTACCTCCTGAAATCGGTTTCCTGCAATTCTGCCCCGCTTTCAATTCCTCTTGGCAGCCTTACTTCAGTATATTTTTGGACGATAGCTGTCATTTATAACTCTGCAGGTTTGTGAATTACAGTGCCCCTGAGCTCCTTTCTTCAACTCGCTTTCTTGTGAGCTGGCCGCAACACCGCAGGATGGCTTCAGGCCCTAATCTGTTTCCAGCACGGCATGCTGAGCCTTTGGTTAATTCCTCTTCCTGGTGGGAAATGAGAGTTAAATTTGCCCGTCCAGACACCTCCAGCTAGTCTCTCATTGGTTCTCGCTATTCCTGTTCATCTTCCGCAGAAATTGCAAACTGGGCCAAACAGGAGGTTAAAGGGACTGACTCTCCAAGTCGGAAGAGTGTTAGTAAAGTGTCTGGAATGTTGCACCCGAGTACCAGGGTACGGAAACTGAGACATATTTGAACACGTCTCCCTATCACATGGTTGATCATACTCTAGGTTCCACATGCATGTTTTAGCTGAAGGAAGAATACCTTAAACCTGGGTAGTTGAAACCCGTGGAATGGGTACCATGCAATATGATTCAAAGGGTCTTCATTTGCTCACCGAACCTCTCCAATCCTATCACTGCTGCGTTTATGTCCCTGTACACACGCTTGATTCTCTTTTGGAGACATAGCAATCCATAGGTTTTAAGATACTTACTAGTCAGGTACATTCTTAGGCGTTTAATATGCGGTGTTGAATGCATTTCGTTGAGCAAGGAGTAGCTCTTGTCTATTCCATATTTGGCTTAAGGAACTTTATCTGTGCTCATTTCAATCTCTGGTTTTATGCAGCACCCCAACTCACCTTTCCCCTTAAGCAAGCCTAAGTAGGTTTTCTAAATTTGAGACCCTGTTCTGTTTTGGAATTCAGTTCCTGTGTAACCAAGTTTACATTCCGTGTATTACTGATATCTTATGATGTTTCTTTTTCTGTGTGACTTATTTCAGTTAGAATCATCATACCTGAATCCACTCATTGTGCTGCTAAGGGTCTGATGACATAGATTTCATTGCTGAGTGATATTGCTTTGTAAGTAAATACCAAAAATTCTTTATCCATTTTTCACTTTCTGCGATGTTGAAGTTGTACTGTAAACGAGTTTCTTGTAAACAGAGGCGTCCCAAACTTTGGGGTGGCTGTGTCTTTTTGATTTTAATTTCCCTAAGCTATAGGACCATATGTGGAAGAGCCCTAGGCTCTGTTGCTTTGTTTTTTAGATGTTTCAGGAAACACCATACACTTCTCCCGAGTGTCTGTTGGCAATTTACATCCCGCCCATCAGCATAACAAGGCTCCCAGTTCTCCATGGCCTGTCCTGCCTTTCTGGATTTTACACTTTTTTCAGATGGCCCTTTTGACCGGGGGGAAGTGAGAGTTCATTGTAGTGCAGATTTCCTTTGCAAGCTTGCTTGGTTGGCCAAAAAGGGCGTATGCGTTTTTTCCTGAATATATTCAGGAAAAAACGCATACGCCCTTTTTGGCCAAGTGCATCATTGTGGACGTTCTGCCTCTTTTCCTATGCTTTCAATGCAATTCCAGTCTACCTCCTGAAATCGGTTTCCTGCAATTCTGCCCTGCTTTCAAGTCCTCTTGGCAGCCTTACTTCAGTATATTTTTGGACGATAGCTGTCATTTATAACTCTGCAGGTTTGTGAATTACAGTGCCCCTGAGCTCCTTTCTTCAACTCGCTTTCTTGTGAGCTGGCCGCAACACCGCAGGATGGCTTCAGGCCCTAATCTGTTTCCGGCACGGCACGCTGAGCCTTTGGTTAATTCCTCTTCCTGGTGGGAAATGAGAGTTAAATTTGCCCGTCCAGACACCTCCAGCTAGTCTCTCATTGGTTCTCGCTATTCCTGTTCATCTTCCGCAGAAATTGCAAACTGGGCCAAACAGGAGGTTAAAGGGACTGACTCTCCAAGTCGGGAGAGTGTTAGTAAAGTGTCTGGAATGTTGCACCCGAGTACCAGGGTACGGAAACTGAGACATATTTGAACACGTCTCTCGATCACATGGTTGATCATACTCTAAGTTCCACATGCATGTTTTAGCTGAAGGAAGAATACCTTAAACCTGGGTAGTTGAAACCCGTGGAATGGGTACCATGCAATATGACTTCAAAGGGTCTTCATTTGCTCACCGAACCTCTCCAATCCTATCACTGCTGCGTTTATGCCCCTGTACACATGCTTGATTCTCTTTCGGAGACATAGCAATCCATAGGTTTTAAGATACTTACTAGTTAGGTACATTCTTAGGCGTTTAATATGCGGTGTTGAGTCCATTTCGTTGAGCAAGGAGTAGCTCTTGTCTATTCCATATTTGGCTTAAGGAACTTTATCTGTGCTCATTTCAATCTCTGGTTTTATGCAGCACCCCAACTCACCTTTCCCCTAAAGCAAGCATAAGTTTGTTTTCTAAATTTGAGACCCTGTTCTGTTCTGTAATTCAGTTCCTGTGTAGCCAAGTATACATTCCGTGTATTACTGATATCTTAAGATGTTTCTTTTTCTGTGTGACTTATTTCAGTTAGAATCATGATACCTGAATCCACTCATTGTGCTGCTAAGGGCCTGATGACATAGATTTCATTGCTGAGTGATATTGCTTTGTAAGTAAATACCACATGTTCTTTATCCATTTTTCACTTTCTGCGATGTAGAACTTGTACTCTAAACGAAGTTCTTGTAAACAGAGGCGTCCCAAACTTTAGGGTGGCTGTGTCTTTTTGATTTTAATTTCCCTAAGCTATAGGACCATAAGTGGAAGTGCCCTAGGCTCTGTTGCTTTGTTTTTTAGATGTTTCAGGAAACACCATACACTTCTCCCGAGTGTCTGTTGGCAATTTACATCCCGCCCATCAGCGTAACAAGGCTCCCAGTTCTCCATGGCCTGTCCTGCCTTTCTGGATTTTACACTTTTTTCAGATGCCCCTTTTGTCCGGGGGGAAGTGAGACTTCATTGTAGTGCAGATTTCCTTTGCAAGCTTGCTTGGTTGGCCAAAAAGTGCGTTTGCGTTTTTTCCTGAATATATTCAGGAAAAAACGCATACGCAGTTTTTGGCCAAGTGCATCATTGTGGACGTTCTGCCTCTTTTCCTATGCTTTCAATGCAATTCCAGTCTACCTCCTGAAATCGGTTTCCTGCAATTCTGCCCTGCTTTCAAGTCCTCTTGGCAGCCTTACTTCAGTATATTTTTGGACGATAGCTGTCATTTATAACTCTGCAGGTTTGTGAATTACAGTGCCCCTGAGCTCCTTTCTTCAACTCGCTTTCTTGTGAGCTGGCCGCAACACCGCAGGATGGCTTCAGGCCCTAATCTGTTTCCGGAACGGCACGCTGAGCCTTTGGTTATTTCCTCTTCCTGGTGGGAAATGAGAGTTAAATTTGCCCGTCCAGACACCTCCAGCTAGTCTCTCATTGGTTCTCGCTATTCCTGTTCATCTTCCGCAGAAATTGCAAACTGGGCCAAACAGGAGGTTAAAGGGACTGACTCTCCAAGTCGGGAGAGTGTTAGTAAAGTGTCTGGAATGTTGCAACCGAGTACCAGGGGAGGAGAACTGAGACATATTTGAACACGTCCCCCGTTCACACGGTTGATCATACTCTGGGTTCCACATGCATGTTTTAGCTGAAGGAAGAATACCTTAAACCTGGAGAGTTGAGACCTGTGTAATGGGTACCATGCAATATGACTTCAAAGGGTCTTCATTTGCTCACCGAACCTATCCAATCCTATCACTGCTGTGTTTATGCCCCTGTACACACGCTTGATTCTCTTTTGGAGACATAGCAATCCATAGGTTTTAAGATACTTACTAGTCAGGTACATTCTTAGGCGTTTAATATGGGGTGTTGAGTCCATTTCGTTGAGCAAGGAGTAGCTCTTGTCTATTCCATATTTGGCTTAAGGAACTTTATCTGTGCTCACTTCAATCTCTGGTTTTATGCAGCACCCCAACTCACCTTTCCCCTTAAGCAAGCATAAGTTGGTTTTCTCAATTTGAGACCCTGTTCTGTTTTGGAATTCAGTTCCTGTGTAGCCAAGTTTACATTCCGTGTATTAGTGATATCTTATCATGTTTCTTTTTCTGTGTGACTTATTTCAGTTAGAATCATCGTACCTGAATCCACTCATTATGCTGCTATGGGCCTGATGACATAGATTTCATTGCTGAGTGATATTGCTTTGTAAGTAAATACCACAACTTCTTTATCCATTTTTCACTTTCTGCGATGTTGAACTTATACTGTAAACGAGGTTCTTGTAAACAGAGGCGTCCCAAGCTTTTGGGTTGCTGTGTCCTTTTGATTTTAATTTCCCTAAGCTATAGGACCATAAGCGGAAGTGCCCTAGGCTCTGTTGCTTTGCTTTTTCGATGTTTCAGGAAACACCATACACTTCTCCCGAGTGTCTGTTGGCAATTTACATCCCGCCCATCAGCATAACAAGGCTCCCAGTTCTCCATGGCCTGTCCTGCCTCTCTGGATTTTACACTTTTTTCAGATGGCCCTTTTGACCGGGGGGAAGTGAGACTTCATTGTAGTGCAGATTTCCTTTGCAAGCTTGCTTGGTTGGCCAAAAAGGGCATATGCGTTTTTTCCTGAATATATTCAGGAAAAAACGCATACGCCCTTTTTGGCCAAGTGCATCATTGTGGACGTTCTGCCTCTTTTCCTATGCTTTCAATGCAATTCCTGTCTATCTCCTGAAATCGGTTTCCTGCAATTCTGCCCCGCTTTCAAGTCCTCTTGGCAGCCTTACTTCAGTATATTTTTGGACGATAGCTGTCATTTATAACTCTGCAGGTTTGTGAATTACAGTGCCCCTGAGCTCCTTTCTTCAACTCGCTTTCTTGTGAGCTGGCCGCAACACCGCAGGATGGCTTCAGGCCCTAATCTGTTTCCGGCACGGCACGCTGAGCCTTTGGTTAATTCCTCTTCCTGGTGGGAAATGAGAGTTAAATTTGCCCGTCCAGACACCTCCAGCTAGTCTCTCATTGGTTCTCGCTATTCCTGTTCATCTTCCGCAGAAATTGCAAACTGGGCCAAACAGGAGGTTAAAGGGACTGACTCTCCAAGTCGGGAGAGTGTTAGTAAAGTGTCTGGAATGTTGCACCCGAGTACCAGGGGAGGAAAACTGAGACATATTTGAAAACGTCTCCCAATCACATGGTTGATCATACTCTAGGTTCCACATGCATGTTTTAGCTGAAGGAAGAATACCTTAAACCTGGGTAGTTGAAACCCGTGGAATGGGTACCATGCAGTATGATTCAAAGGGTCTTCATTTGCTCACCGAACCTCTCCAATCCTGTCACTGCTGCGTTTATGCCCCTGTACACATGCTTGCTTCTCTTTCGGAGACAGAGCAATCCATAGGTTTTAAGATACTTACTAGTCAGGTACATTCTTAGGCGTTTAATATGCGGTGTTGAGTCCATTTCGTTGAGCAAGGAGTAGCTGTTGTCTATTCCATATTTGTCTTAAGGAACTTTATCTGTGCTCATTTCGATCTCTGGTTTTATGCAGCACCCCAACTTACCTTTACCCTTAAGCAAGCATAAGTTGGTTTTCTAAATTTGAGACCCTGTTCTGTTCTGTAATTCAGTTCCTGTGTAGCCAAGTTTACATTCCGTGTATTACTGATATCTTATGATGTTTCTTTTTCTGTGTGACTTATTTCAGTTAGAATCATCATACCTGAATCCACTCATTGTGCTGCTAAGGGCCTGATGACATAGATTTCATTGCTGAGTGATATTGCTTTGTAAGTAAATACCACAACTTCTTTATCCATTTTTCACTTTCTGCGATGTTGAACTTGTACTGTAAACGAGGTTCTTGTAAACAGAGGCGTCCCAAACTTTGGGGTGGCTGTGTCTTTTTGATTTTAATTTCCCTAAGCTATAGGACCATAAGTGGAAGTGCCCTAGGCTCTGTTGCTTTGTTTTTTAGATGTTTCAGGAAACACCATACACTTCTCCCGAGTGTCTGTTGGCAATTTACATCCCGCCCATCAGCATAACAAGGCTCCCAGTTCTCCATGGCCTGTCCTGCCTTTCTGGATTTTACACTTTTTTCAGATGGCCCTTTTGACCGGGGGGAAGTGAGACTTCATTGTAGTGCAGATTTCCTTTGCAAGCTTGCTTGGTTGGCCAAAAAGGGCGTATGCGTTTTTTCCTGAATATATTCAGGAAAAAACGCATACGCCCTTTTTGGCCAAGTGCATCATTGTGGACGTTCTGCCTCTTTTCCTATGCTTTCAATGCAATTCCAGTCTATCTCCTGAAATCGGTTTCCTGCAATTCTGCCCCGCTTTCAAGTCCTCTTGGCAGCCTTACTTCAGTATATTTTTGGACGATAGCTGTCATTTATAACTCTGCAGGTTTGTGAATTACAGTGCCCCTGAGCTCCTTTCTTCAACTCGCTTTCTTGTGAGCTGGCCGCAACACCACAGGATGGCTTCAGGCCCTAATCTGTTTCCGGCACAGCACGCTGAGCCTTTGGTTAATTCCTCTTCCTGGTGGGAAATGAGAGTTAAATTTGCCCGTCCAGACACCTCCAGCTAGTCTCTAATTGGTTCTCGCTATTCCTGTTCATCTTCCGCAGAAATTGCAAACTGGGCCAAACAGGAGGTTAAAGGGACTGACTCTCCAAGTCGGGAGAGTGTTAGTAAAGTGTCTGGAATGTCGCACCCGAGTACCAGGGTACGGAAACTGAGACATATTTGAACACGTCTCCCTATCACATGGTTGATCATACTCTAGGTTCCACATGCATGTTTTAGCTGAAGGAAGAATACCTTAAACCTGGGTAGTTGAAACCCGTGGAATGGGTACCATGCAATATGATTCAAAGGGTCTTCATTTGCTCACCGAACCTCTCCAATCCTATCACTGCTGCGTTTATGTCCCTGTACACACGCTTGATTCTCTTTTGGAGACATAGCAATCCATAGGTTTTAAGATACTTACTAGTCAGGTACATTCTTAGGTGTTTAATATGCGGTGTTGGATGCATTTTGTTGAGCAAGGAGTAGCTCTTGTCTATTCCATATTTGGCTTAAGGAACTTTATCTGTGCTCATTTCAATCTCTGGTTTTATGCAGCACCCCAACTCACCTTTCCCCTTAAGCAAGCCTAAGTAGGTTTTGTAAATTTGAGACCCTATTCTGTTTTGGAATTCAGTTCCTATGTAACCAAGTTTACATTCCGTGTATTACTGATATCTTATGATGTTTCTTTTTCTGTTTGACTTATTTCAGTTAGAATCATCATACCTGAATCCACTCATTGTGCTGCTAAGGGCCTGATGACATAGATTTCATTGCTGAGTGATATTGCTTTGTAAGTAAATACCAAAAATTCTTTATCCATTTTTCACTTTCTGCGATGTTGAACTTGTACTGTAAACGAGTTTCTTGTAAACAGAGGCGTCCCAAACTTTGGGGTGGCTGTGTCTTTTTGATTTTAATTTCCCTAAGCTATAGGACCATATGTGGAAGAGCCCTAGGCTCTGTTGCTTTGTTTTTTAGATGTTTCAGGAAACACCATACACTTCTCCCGAGTGTCTGTTGGCAATTTACATCCCGCCCATCAGCATAACAAGGCTCCCAGTTCTCCATGGCCTGTCCTGCCTTTCTGGATTTTACACTTTTTTCAGATGGCCCTTTTGACCGGGGGGAAGTGAGACTTCATTGTAGTGCAGATTTCCTTTGCAAGCTTGCTTGGTTGGCCAAAAAGGGCATATGCGTTTTTTCCTGAATATATTCAGGAGAAAACGCATACGCCCTTTTTGGCCAAGTGCATCATTGTGGACGTTCTGCCTCTTTTCCTATGCTTTCAATGCAATTCCAGTCTACCTCCTGAAATCGGTTTCCTGCAATTCTGCCCTGCTTTCAAGTCCTCTTGGTAGCCTTACTTCAGTCTATTTTTGGACGATAGCTGTCATTTATAACTCTGCAGGTTTGTGAATTACAGTGCCCCTGAGCTCCTTTCTTCAACTCGCTTTCTTGTGAGCTGGCCGCAACACCGCAGGATGGCTTCAGGCCCTAATCTGTTTCCGGAACGGCACGCTGAGCCTTTGGTTAATTCCTCTTCCTGGTGGGAAATGAGAGTTAAATTTGCCCGTCCAGACACCTCCAGCTAGTCTCTCATTGGTTCTCGCTATTCCTGTTCATCTTCCGCAGAAATTGCAAACTGGGCCAAACAGGAGGTTAAAGGGACTGACTCTCCAAGTCGGGAGAGTGTTAGTAAAGTGTCTGGAATGTTGCACCCGAGTACCAGGGGAGGAGAACTGAGACATATTTGAACACGTCCCCCGTTCACACGGTTGATCATACTCTGGGTTCCACATGCATGTTTTAGCTGAAGGAAGAATACCTTAAACCTGGAGAGTTGAGACCTGTGTAATGGGTACCATGCAATATGAGTTCAAAGGGTCTTCATTTGCTCACCGAACCTATCCAATCCTATCACTGCTGCGTTTATGCCCCTGTACACACGCTTGATTCTCTTTTGGAGACATAGCAATCCATAGGTTTTAAGATACTTACTAGTCAGGTACATTCTTAGGCGTTTAATATGGGGTGTTGAGTCCATTTCGTTGAGCAAGGAGTAGCTCTTGTCTATTCCATATTTGGCTTAAGGAACTTTATCTGTGCTCACTTCAATCTCTGGTTTTATGCAGCACCCCAACTCACCTTTCCCCTTAAGCAAGCATAAGTTGGTTTTCTCAATTTGAGACCCTGTTCTGTTTTGGAATTCAGTTCCTGTGTAGCCAAGTTTACATTCCGTGTATTAGTGATATCTTATCATGTTTCTTTTTCTGTGTGACTTATTTCAGTTAGAATCATCGTACCTGAATCCACTCATTATGCTGCTATGGGCCTGATGACATAGATTTCATTGCTGAGTGATATTGCTTTGTAAGTAAATACCACAACTTCTTTATCCATTTTTCACTTTCTGCGATGTTGAACTTGTACTGTAAACGAGGTTCTTGTAAACAGAAGCGTCCCAAACTATTGGGTTGCTGTGTCCTTTTGATTTTAATTTCCCTAAGCTATAGGACCATAAGCGGAAGTGCCCTAGGCTCTGTTGCTTTGCTTTTTCGATGTTTCAGGAAACACCATACACTTCTCCCGAGTGTCTGTTGGCAATTTACATCCCGCCCATCAGCATAACAAGGCTCCCAGTTCTCCATGGCCTGTCCTGCCTTTCTGGATTTTACACTTTTTTCAGATGGCCCTTTTGACCGGGGGGAAGTGAGACTTCATTGTAGTGCAGATTTCCTTTGCAAGCTTGCTTGGTTGGCCAAAAAGGGCGTATGCGTTTTTTCCTGAATATATTCAGGAAAAAACGCATACGCCCTTTTTGGCCAAGTGCATCATTGTGGACGTTCTGCCTCTTTTCCTATGCTTTCAATGCAATTCCTGTCTATCTCCTGAAATCGGTTTCCTGCAATTCTGCCCCGCTTTCAAGTCCTCTTGGCAGCCTTACTTCAGTATATTTTTGGACGATAGCTGTCATTTATAACTCTGCAGGTTTGTGAATTACAGTGCCCCTGAGCTCCTTTCTTCAACTCGCTTTCTTGTGAGCTGGCCGCAACACCGCAGGATGGCTTCAGGCCCTAATCTGTTTCCGACACGGCACGCTGAGCCTTTGGTTAATTCCTCTTCCTGGTGGGAAATGAGAGTTAAATTTGCCCGTCCAGACACCTCCAGCTAGTCTCTCATTGGTTCTCGCTATTCCTGTTCATCTTCCGCAGAAATTGCAAACTGGGCCAAACAGGAGGTTAAAGGGACTGACTCTCCAAGTCGGGAGAGTGTTAGTAAAGTGTCTGGAATGTTGCACCCGAGTACCAGGGTACGGAAACTGAGACATATTTGAAAACGTCTCCCAATCACATGGTTGATCATACTCTAGGTTCCACATGCATGTTTTAGCTGAAGGAAGAATACCTTAAACCTGGGTAGTTGAAACCCGTGGAATGGGTACCATGCAATATGACTTCAAAGGGTCTTCATTTGCTCACCGATCCTCTCCAATCCTATCACTGCTGCGTTTATGCTCCTGTACACACGCTTGATTCTCTTTCGGAGACATAGCAATCCATAGGTTTTAAGATACTTACTAGTCAGGTACATTCTTAGGCGTTTAATATGCGGTGTTGAGTCCATTTCGTTGAGCAAGGAGTAGCTCTTGTCTATTCCATATTTGGCTTAAGGAACTTTATCTGTGCTCATTTCAATCTCTGGTTTTATGCAGCACCCCAACTTACCTTTCCCCTTAAGCAAGCATAAGTTTGTTTTCTAAATTTGAGACCCTGTTCTGTTTTGGAATTCAGTTCCTGTGTAGCCAAGTTTACATTCCGTGTATTACTGATATCTTATGATGTTTCTTTTTCTGTGTGACTTATTTCAGTTAGAATCATCATACCTGAATCCACTCATTGTGCTGCTAAGGGCCTGATAACATAGATTTCATTGCTGAGTGATATTGCTTTGTAAGTAAATACCACAACTTCTTTATCCATTTTTCACTTTCTGCGATGTTGAACTTGTACTGTAAACGAGTTTCTTGTAAACAGAGGCGTCCCAAACTTTGGGGTGGCTGTGTCTTTTTGATTTTAATTTCCCTAAGCTATAGGACCATATGTGGAAGAGCCCTAGGCTCTGTTGCTTTGTTTTTTAGATGTTTCAGGAAACACCATACAGGTCTCCTGAGTGTCTGTTGGCAATTTACATCCCGCCCATCAGCATAACAAGGCTCCCAGTTCTCCATGGCCTGTCCTGCCTTTCTGGATTTTACACTTTTTTCAGATGGCCCTTTTGACCGGGGGGAAGTGAGACTTCATTGTAGTGCAGATTTCCTTTGCAAGCTTGCTTGGTTGGCCAAAAAGTGCGTATGCGTTTTTTCCTGAATATATTCAGGAAAAAACGCATACGCACTTTTTGGCCAAGTGCATCATTGTGGACGTTCTGCCTCTTTTCCTATGCTTTCAATGCAATTCCAGTCTACCTCCTGAAATCGGTTTCCTGCAATTCTGCCCTGCTTTCAAGTCCTCTTGGCAGCCTTACTTCAGTATATGTTTGGACGATAGCTGTCATTTATAACTCTGCAGGTTTGTGAATTACAGTGCCCCTGAACTCCTTTCTTCAACTCGCTTTCTTGTGAACTGGCCGCAACACCGCAGGATGGCTTCAGGCCCTAATCTGTTTCCGGAACGGCATGCTGAGCCTTTGGTTAATTCCTCTTCCTGGTGGGAAATGAGAGTTAAATTTGCCCGTCCAGACACCTCTAGCTAGTCTCTCATTGGTTCTCGCTATTCCTGTTCATCTTCCGCAGAAATTGCAAACTGGGCCAAACAGGAGGTTAAAGGGACTGACTCTCCAAGTCGGGAGAGTGTTAGTAAAGTGTCTGGAATGTTGCACCCGAGTACCAGGGGAGGAGAACTGAGACATATTTGAACACGTCCCCCGTTCACACGGTTGATCATACTCTGGGTTCCACATGCATGTTTTAGCTGAAGGAAGAATACCTTAAACCTGGAGAGTTGAGACCTGTGTAATGGGTACCATGCAATATGAGTTCAAAGGGTCTTCATTTGCTCACCGAACCTATCCAATCCTATCACTGCTGCGTTTATGCCCCTGTACACACGCTTGATTCTCTTTTGGAGACATAGCAATCCATAGGTTTTAAGATACTTACTAGTCAGGTACATTCTTAGGCGTTTAATATGGGGTGTTGAGTCCATTTCGTTGAGCAAGGAGTAGCTCTTGTCTATTCCATATTTGGCTTAAGGAACTTTATCTGTGCTCACTTCAATCTCTGGTTTTATGCAGCACCCCAACTCACCTTTCCCCTTAAGCAAGCATAAGTTGGTTTTCTCAATTTGAGACCCTGTTCTGTTTTGGAATTCAGTTCCTGTGTAGCCAAGTTTACATTCCGTGTATTACTGATATCTTATCATGTTTCTTTTTCTGTGTGACTTATTTCAGTTAGAATCATCGTACCTGAATCCACTCATTATGCTGCTATGGGCCTGATGACATAGATTTCATTGCTGAGTGATATTGCTTTGTAAGTAAATACCACAACTTCTTTATCCATTTTTCACTTTCTGCGATGTTGAACTTGTACTGTAAACGAGGTTCTTGTAAACAGAAGCGTCCCAAACTATTGGGTTGCTGTGTCCTTTTGATTTTAATTTCCCTAAGCTATAGGACCATAAGCGGAAGTGCCCTAGGCTCTGTTGCTTTGCTTTTTCGATGTTTCAGGAAACACCATACACTTCTCCCGAGTGTCTGTTGGCAATTTACATCCCGCCCATCAGCATAACAAGGCTCCCAGTTCTCCATGGCCTGTCCTGCCTTTCTGGATTTTACACTTTTTTCAGATGGCCCTTTTGACCGGGGGGAAGTGAGACTTCATTGTAGTGCAGATTTCCTTTGCAAGCTTGCTTGGTTGGCCAAAAAGGGCGTATGCGTTTTTTCCTGAATATATTCAGGAAAAAACGCATACGCCCTTTTTGGCCAAGTGCATCATTGTGGACGTTCTGCCTCTTTTCCTATGCTTTCAATGCAATTCCTGTCTATCTCCTGAAATCGGTTTCCTGCAATTCTGCCCCGCTTTCAAGTCCTCTTGGCAGCCTTACTTCAGTATATTTTTGGACGATAGCTGTCATTTATAACTCTGCAGGTTTGTGAATTACAGTGCCCCTGAGCTCCTTTCTTCAACTCGCTTTCTTGTGAGCTGGCCGCAACACCGCAGGATGGCTTCAGGCCCTAATCTGTTTCCGGCACGGCACGCTGAGCCTTTGGTTAATTCCTCTTCCTGGTGGGAAATGAGAGTTAAATTTGCCCGTCCAGACACCTCCAGCTAGTCTCTCATTGGTTCTCGCTATTCCTGTTCATCTTCCGCAGAAATTGCAAACTGGGCCAAACAGGAGGTTAAAGGGACTGACTCTCCAAGTCGGGAGAGTGTTAGTAAAGTGTCTGGAATGTTGCACCCGAGTACCAGGGGAGGAGAACTGAGACATATTTGAAAACGTCTCCCAATCACATGGTTGATCATACTCTAGGTTCCACATGCATGTTTTAGCTGAAGGAAGAATACCTTAAACCTGGGTAGTTGAAACCCGTGGAATGGGTACCATGCAATATGACTTCAAAGGGTCTTCATTTGCTCACCGAACCTCTCCAATCCTATCACTGCTGCGTTTATGCCCCTGTACACACGCTTGATTCTCTTTCGGAGACATAGCAATCCATAGGTTTTAAGATACTTACTAGTCAGGTACATTCTTAGGCGTTTAATATGCGGTGTTGAGTCCATTTCGTTGAGCAAGGAGTAGCTCTTGTCTATTCCATATTTGGCTTAAGGAACTTTATCTGTGCTCATTTCAATCTCTGGTTTTATGCAGCACCCCAACTTACCTTTCCCCTTAAGCAAGCATAAGTTGGTTTTCTAAATTTGAGACCCTGTTCTGTTCTGTAATTCAGTTCCTGTGTAGCCAAGTTTACATTCCGTGTATTACTGATATCTTATGATGTTTCTTTTTCTGTGTGACTTATTTCAGTTAGAATCATCATACCTGAATCCACTCATTGTGCTGCTAAGGGCCTGATGACATAGATTTCATTGCTGAGTGATATTGCTTTGTAAGTAAATACCACAACTTCTTTATCCATTTTTCACTTTCTGCGATGTTGAACTTGTACTGTAAACGAGGTTCTTGTAAACAGAGGCGTCCCAAACTTTGGGGTGGCTGTGTCTTTTTGATTTTAATTTCCCTAAGCTATAGGACCATAAGTGGAAGTGCCCTAGGCTCTGTTGCTTTGTTTTTTAGATGTTTCAGGAAACACCATACACTTCTCCCGAGTGTCTGTTGGCAATTTACATCCCGCCCATCAGCATAACAAGGCTCCCAGTTCTCCATGGCCTGTCCTGCCTTTCTGGATTTTACACTTTTTTCAGATGGCCCTTTTGACCGGGGGGAAGTGAGACTTCATTGTAGTGCAGATTTCCTTTGCAAGCTTGCTTGGTTGGCCAAAAAGGGCGTATGCGTTTTTTCCTGAATATATTCAGGAAAAAACGCATACGCCCTTTTTGGCCAAGTGCATCATTGTGGACGTTCTGCCTCTTTTCCTATGCTTTCAATGCAATTCCAGTCTATCTCCTGAAATCGGTTTCCTGCAATTCTGCCCCGCTTTCAAGTCCTCTTGGCAGCCTTACTTCAGTATATTTTTGGACGATAGCTGTCATTTATAACTCTGCAGGTTTGTGA
Organism: Delphinus delphis; assembly: GCF_949987515.2. Taxonomy (NCBI): domain Eukaryota; kingdom Metazoa; phylum Chordata; class Mammalia; order Artiodactyla; family Delphinidae; genus Delphinus; species Delphinus delphis. The sequence continues at coordinate 4,502,141 of NW_027192652.1, read as the reverse complement.
ATTACAGTGCCCCTGAGCTCCTTTCTTCAACTCGCTTTCTTGTGAGCTGGCCGCAACACCGCAGGATGGCTTCAGGCCCTAATCTGTTTCCGGCACGGCACGCTGAGCCTTTGGTTAATTCCTCTTCCTGGTGGGAAATGAGAGTTAAATTTGCCCGTCCAGACACCTCCAGCTAGTCTCTAATTGGTTCTCGCTATTCCTGTTCATCTTCCGCAGAAATTGCAAACTGGGCCAAACAGGAGGTTAAAGGGACTGACTCTCCAAGTCGGGAGAGTGTTAGTAAAGTGTCTGGAATGTTGCACCCGAGTACCAGGGTACGGAAACTGAGACATATTTGAACACGTCTCCCTATCACATGGTTGATCATACTCTAGGTTCCACATGCATGTTTTAGCTGAAGGAAGAATACCTTAAACCTGGGTAGTTGAAACCCGTGGAATGGGTACCATGCAATATGATTCAAAGGGTCTTCATTTGCTCACCGAACCTCTCCAATCCTATCACTGCTGCGTTTATGTCCCTGTACACACGCTTGATTCTCTTTTGGAGACATAGCAATCCATAGGTTTTAAGATACTTACTAGTCAGGTACATTCTTAGGCGTTTAATATGCGGTGTTGAATGCATTTCGTTGAGCAAGGAGTAGCTCTTGTCTATTCCATATTTGGCTTAAGGAACTTTATCTGTGCTCATTTCAATCTCTGGTTTTATGCAGCACCCCAACTCACCTTTCCCCTTAAGCAAGCCTAAGTAGGTTTTCTAAATTTGAGACCCTGTTCTGTTTTGGAATTCAGTTCCTATGTAACCAAGTTTACATTCCGTGTATTACTGATATCTTATGATGTTTCTTTTTCTGTGTGACTTATTTCAGTTAGAATCATCATACCTGAATCCACTCATTGTGCTGCTAAGGGCCTGATGACATAGATTTCATTGCTGAGTGATATTGCTTTGTAAGTAAATACCACAACTTCTTTATCCATTTTTCACTTTCTGCGATGTTGAACTTGTACTGTAAACGAGTTTCTTGTAAACAGAGGCGTCCCAAACTTTGGGGTGGCTGTGTCTTTTTGATTTTAATTTCCCTAAGCTATAGGATCATATGTGGAAGAGCCCTAGGCTCTGTTGCTTTTTTTTTTGATGTTTCAGGAAACACCATACACTTCTCCCGAGTGTCTGTTGGCAATTTACATCCCGCCCATCAGCATAACAAGGCTCCCAGTTCTCCATGGCCTGTCCTGCCTTTCTGGATTTTACACTTTTTTCAGATGGCCCTTTTGACCGGGGGGAAGTGAGACTTCATTGTAGTGCAGATTTCCTTTGCAAGCTTGCTTGGTTGGCCAAAAAGGGCGTATGCGTTTTTTCCTGAATATATTCAGGAAAAAACGCATACGCCCTTTTTGGCCAAGTGCATCATTGTGGACGTTCTGCCTCTTTTCCTATGCTTTCAATGCAATTCCAGTCTACCTCCTGAAATCGGTTTCCTGCAATTCTGCCCTGCTTTCAAGTCCTCTTGGCAGCCTTACTTCAGTCTATTTTTGGACGATAGCTGTCATTTATAACTCTGCAGGTTTGTGAATTACAGTGCCCCTGAGCTCCTTTCTTCAACTCGCTTTCTTGTGAGCTGGCCGCAACACCGCAGGATGGCTTCAGGCCCTAATCTGTTTCCGGAACGGCACGCTGAGCCTTTGGTTAATTCCTCTTCCTGGTGGGAAATGAGAGTTAAATTTGCCCGTCCAGACACCTCCAGCTAGTCTCTCATTGGTTCTCGCTATTCCTGTTCATCTTCCGCAGAAATTGCAAACTGGGCCAAACAGGAGGTTAAAGGGACTGACTCTCCAAGTCGGGAGAGTGTTAGTAAAGTGTCTGGAATGTTGCACCCGAGTACCAGGGTACGGAAACTGAGACATATTTGAAAACGTCTCCCAATCACATGGTTGATCATACTCTAGGTTCCACATGCATGTTTTAGCTGAAGGAAGAATACCTTAAACCTGGGTAGTTGAAACCCGTGGAATGGGTACCATGCAATATGACTTCAAAGGGTCTTCATTTGCTCACCGAACCTCTCCAATCCTATCACTGCTGCGTTTATGCTCCTGTACACACGCTTGATTCTCTTTCGGAGACATAGCAATCCA